>NC_090932.1:937213873-937450112 GCF_040938575.1 Ambystoma mexicanum | reverse complement strand
ACATCATTTGCGGGCATCAATGGCCTCCCTGAAGTTGGGGAGGGGTACCAGACAGGGATGGCCCCGTCACAGCTTATATTTGCATTGATCATAGCTAGAGCACCCTCTGGATTGGGCATCATGCCACAAGGTGAAGACTAAGGTTGTATCCGTTCTTCCATGTCCCTGGTCAGACCACTTCTTTGTCGAATTTACGGTGATTGCTGAGTTACCCAAGAAAATCTGTACATTTATTAATGCCTCATTGAAAACTGGCACGGTACCTCAGGATTTAAAAAAGGCGAGGGTTATTCCATTTTGAAAAAAACAGGTCTGTGAGCCGACCTGTCTAATAATATTGGCCTCTTACTAACACTGCCTTTTTACTGAACATTCTAGACGGTGTGGCCTATAAACAAATATCAGGCCATCTAAAAGCCCACCCTGTTCTAAATGGCCATCAATCAGGATTTTGAGTGAGATTTGGCAGCGAGACCTCTCTCTTAGAGCTTAAATCTAAGCTACTAGCCCGCATGGACATGAAGGAAGCCTCATTACTGATGTTACTCGATCAGTCGGCCGTATTTGACCTGGTGGACCACTCCATCATGTCCAACAGTTTAAAGAAAATTGCAAACTTCTTGCACCTTGCTAATCAATGGGTCACTTCGTTTCTTTACAATCGTGAAAGCAGGGTCTTCCTTGGAGAGGCCAAATCTGTGCCCATCAATTTTCACTGCGGTGTACCACAAGGTGCATGCACTTCACCATGCAGTTATAATATTTTTTACTGCCCCCCTGTTTGCTAGGCTGGCTAATAAGGGCGTGATATTTACGAATTACACCAACGACACGCAATGTGTTATCCCATTGACTGGGACTCATGAACTAGATGAATTAGAGATTAACAAGACATTTGCTCTTATTGAGTCATGGATGAATCACAATAAACTAGCCCTCAATGAAGACAAAACTGAGTTGATGGTGTTTGGGTCAACTCGCATGCTACAGAAATTGGGTCCTGCCTATGAAAGATTTCATTTAGGTGCTGAATAAAATCATTCCACTGACGAAAGTTAAAAAACTTTAGGAGCAAAAGTTGATCAGCAACTCACTATGAAATCCCACGTAAGAAGCCTAGTATCATCTTATGCATATTACATAAAATTGCTAGCTCATCTAAGACCCCTGATCTCCCAAAACACAAACTATTGCCAGAGCAATTATAGGGGCTAAAATTGATTATTCCTCCAGCTTACTTATTGGTATTGATACAACTACTCTGAATAGGCTCCATGTCTGCCAGAACGGGGCTGTAGGAGTGGTAATGAGACTTAAGCGCAGAGACCATGTTACGACGGCTCGACATACTCCTCACTGGCTACCGGTCGAATCTAGAATTCATTTTCAAATCTGGACCACCATACAAAAAGGTGTAGATTAGGAAAGATACCCGGATATCTACAGCAGCTTCTGGTCTCAAGATCCTAGGGCAGATCACTGAGATCGAATAATCAGAATCTCTTAGTCACACCCAAATGTACAACTCGAAAAGTCGCCAATACATCTTTTTTCGCAATTGCCCCAAAAGTCTGAAATGCTCTCCCACCAGACTTGAGAGGCTTTGAATTTACAGAGACATTTAAAAAGAAATTGAAGACCTACCTGTTCACCTAAGTAGCTAAGAATTCCGATCCCCCCAGATTTACCTCCGATATATGACCTTAGTGCTTAATTGTTATCTGTTGTATAAGTCTTGTTGCGCCCTCAAGCCCCAGGGTCAGTGGCTGCACATGATAAATTCCTTAAAGTAAAGTAAAGCTCCACTGGCAGATCAGATTGGATCCAAGAATTCACATAGGGTGCTCCAGTTTGGAGGCTCCACTGAAATGATACCACTGTTACAGATGTCCTGGTATTCATTAAGACCCTATTAATCATGAACCAGTCTTGCAGGATACATTCTGGTGTCTGCATTGGTTGAGCCCAAATATTTCCTCTTCCAATGGCATATGATTTCCCCCCACCCTTTTAAAGCAACATGGCTTTCAAACGGGACCGCACTCCTTAACTTACATGGTTATTAGTGTATCTAAATCATGTACTTCTCCTTTAATGCAGAATCTAGGGGCGCATCCTATTAAACTAGAAATCTATCTTCAGGAGGTGGACTAGAATCCAGAGGTCCATGAAGAATAATATTTCACTACTGAAGGTATTGGTTCTAGCCAAGTTGCTTTATACATTTTTAGGATATCCCAATTTGCCCCTCACACAGGTTTTTTTATTGAGATTAACAGTAAGATGTCAGAGCTCATCTGCGCCCTCAAGCTTTCCAGATAAAATAGTTTTTCTTAACCAGATCCTTACACTCAGGGCGGTTTCCAGGCCCCAGATTTCAAACTAAATTATCTGGTCTCTAAAGAACAGTTTTCCTACTTTCAGTTCAACATGAATCTGCCATTTCCCCACCTCAGAATTGAGAACCTCCTGCTGGGAAATTAGATCTGCATACTGGGCTGAAGAGTCTTGGGGCTGCTTCTCTTCCATTACAGGTTTCCATCTATTGGATGGCCCTCTGTGTGGTCTTCCTGGTGAAGTGGGCATGCTCTATTGTTAAAAGGTGGTTTATAAAGCTAGACTTTCCTTTGGGAAAACAATGCAGTCATAAGATACGCAAACAGGAAGTATCTAGGACGGACATTTGGTTCGGAGATTTGATTTGAGCCAACAATAATGAAAAGGTTTAGATCCTTCTTGCATCTTGGAGCTGCAGACTAAAAACACACTTCGAAGTCTGAAAAGCCTTCACAAAAGGATACACAGGAGTATTAGCCTCAAACGGACCTTGTCGGTTTACTCTTTAACTAATTCCTCTTAAATGCTGAGAAATCCTAAATGTCATGAACTATGGTTTTGAGAACTTTGTTTTATTGTTGCGAAGTACTTAAATCATTTTGACAAATAAACTGGTGCTGGGGTGCACATGTTCTCCACTGACAGAGTGTCTTTGGTACTGCAGGACCATATTCCAGCACTGGCAGCAGAAAAAAAATATATATATAAAGCCGCCTCCGTGGGATCCAATCTATAGGTCACACATGGCGTCTTTGCTGAGATGGCCGGTGAAGGACCCTGGGTTATGTGCACTCTTTCAGCTCCCAGTGTGGCATGAAGTCAGGCATGCCTAGAAGGAACAAACCAACACATGTAACACACTCCTTCCAGGAGAAAGTTACAGTAATGCAAATACGTTAAAGATATTTCCACCTTGTATTTTTATCTTTGTATGTCCAGTGACAGTGGGAGAAAGCCTGTTGAAATTCCTTGTATTTCTTCTTCGAGTCTGTTTCAGTGTGGGTCATTGAGTGTTGCACATGCGCAAAATGACATCGGTGTCAAAGACTGCATGCCCCAAAGGCAGCCTGGTTAATGCATATCAAGGAGCAGGGAGCAGCATCTGTATCGGTTTCACCACATGGCCTCAATCCTGTACCTGAATGTAAGCTAACAACATGACACCAATTAGACTTTAGTGAAATTTGGAGCATGCACCAGTTAATTCCAAGCAGGGAAGCAATTGGGCTGGACCAAGACAGATGCACGCCATCAACAATCGTCTTGCTGGAGAGCCGTTCCGTATCCCTTTCCAGCACTGATTCCAAGACAAAAAAGTACACATGTGGTATGCTACTCTTTATGCCAGTGCTTTAATACCCTTGGATGATGAGGCCCGTAATAAACAAAATGTTCATTCTACAAAGGAAAAAGAACTGGTTCAGCATCACCCAAACAAAATGGGACTTGTGGGCACGAATGGAAGGGGAGGAAGGCCTGCTACAAGACAATGTGATCTCATTCATTAACGTGAAACTCAGAGAAATATCTACCAGGGGCACTGAGAAGGAGACCTGGGCTGTCCATGCAAAACCAAAACAGATGGCAGCACTAGTAAGCACCGACTCCAAACATTTGCGTGCAAGCGGCAGCCGTAGGTTCCAACCCTTGCAGGGAAGTCTTTGTACAGTATCCTTCCAATGTTGATTAATTGAACCCAACATTACAGCGCTTGGAAGCGGAGGAGATGGATCCAGTCTGCATCGGTACATTTGCAGTGTCAGTCTTCAGTGGGATATTCAAAACATTTGTTTTCATTGAAGTTTCTATAACACAAACAAGCAACTGAACAAGGTCAGATTGCGACAGTTCATGTCACAAATATTGCTAGATCGCACCAGGAGTTTATATTACAGGAATGTGTTGAAAAGGATATGTATGCTTTAGTGGCCATTTCTTAATATCCAAACTATAATGGTTGTGGCAAAGTAGAGCACTTCATCCTAAATGAACAGTTCAGTCTTGGTAAAAGTGTTGCTCATCGGAGCCTGCCAAGGAAAGGGGAACTTATATATGCATTGAAATTAAAAAGCCCCAAGAATAAACCGCCATTTGACAAATTACTTTGATCCTAGTGCATTATACGGTAATGCCAAGACCTCTCGCTCAGTCACTAAAAGAGAGACACCCAACAACTCTTCACTGAACGCTGCTTCTCTGGAAGTGCATTGGACTCTGGTGAACATCTCTACTCACCCCCTCACTATGTTACCACCTACTGGATGGATATCTGGGGCACACACATTTGTGGGAACTTCCACTCCAGCAACACCTCGCTGCTCCCCATCAAACAGTCCAAAGCTGCACAGTTATTGATCTCCTCTTTCATCTACGTGCCTGTGTCCCCTGTACAGATAGCGGTGATGCAGTCACCAATTGCCTGCATTACCCATCTTTCCAGAGATGCTGAATACTTGCCCCCTTCATATCTTAGCGGGAAGCGGAGGATGGCAGCCTTTCCTCTGTGTCCATAGCCCCACAGCCAGACTGTGAAAGAACTATACACCCGCAAGGGAAGACATGTCATAGTATCAGTCATTTCTCTTCTCTCTATACGAGACAAACATGCAGCCTTAGTCCTACAAAATGCCTTTTAGGCACGGTGTAGGTTTAATTTTAAGGAACATCAACGCATGGCATATGAAACAAGTGAAAAAATGGGAATGCGAAAGAGGAGGACTCGAGCAGAGAGAGCACTTTCTGTTAATCCTTGAAAAGTCTGCGTAGATACTATGATGTAGAAGTTAACATTTGTGTTCCACACATTCCAGAGTCCGTGGAAGCTTCAACCTCCCTCATAGTCCTACAGTCCCATGCTTCTGCCACTCACATGCACAAGACCCTGTATTTCGCACTCTCAGCCCCATAATCCATGCACCCTTTCATGGCCATGTGCAGGGCATATGCAGACAGGATGGGCCAGCAATAGGCAGGCAGGGATTACGCTGGGGACCACTAAGGGCCTGTCTGCCACAAGAAGGCATAACACAATGAGAAGGCTTCTGTCTTTTCGTAGCTATCGTACTAAATCATGCAAAAGTGTAAATTTTTGATTTTTAAAAATTGTAAACTTTACCTTACTCCAGAAACCCCCAATCTCCCCTCATTTTGTATTGCAAAATGCTGTTTATGGGTGTGGCTGTTCCTTCTTGGCACCAGGATACACCCGTGTTGGTACAGTTCACATTATGTGCACAGGATACGTCCTCACAACTCCTCCCTTGCTCTGGGAAGGCAGCCACTAAAATGATGTAACTAACGTGCATATCTTCTTTCCCATTTTTAGCTCTGAGCTTTTCAAGGAGATCTGGCAGAGGTCATTATCTATAAAGGGCCTGGGGAAACTGCACATTTTCAGATTGCAGTATTAGACAGACCAGACCATCCTACCACCAACCTCCTTTCTTTCAAGGCCAGCATGCTCCTCCTCACCTTTCTGCAGTGCACATACCCCCTTTGCCCCCCTTAAGTCCCATGGAATGGGGCATGTTGAGCAAGGCAAAAAATAAGCTTTACATAGCGATTTGCTATGCAATTCTGTAGGTTTGCCAAATAAATTGAGGCTTATTTAGCAGAGGTAGCATTTAAATTACCTTGTTCAATGATAGCACAGCTCACCCTGCATTCCTCTCGCGCCCTGCCGGCTACCTCCGCCCATTTTATCTTTTCACTGCAAGTTCAAAGAGGCTAATGGGAGAGAGTGGAGGAGATGAATTCTGCTGCACTATTAAAATTGCCAAGGGCCTGCATGGGAGTGCTTGGCAAGAAACCTCTCTTTTTCAAATAACTCCAAACCAGAAGTAATCAGGATGATACTTTTATAAGCTAACTATATCCTGTTTAAAAAAAAAATAAGTTAACATACTGGTATTTGCCAAAGATGGTGCTGCAATTTCCATCCTAAAAATGAAGTTGTTAAACAATGCATGTTTACAGAATTGCTGCACTGCATGGTCTCCATGTTTTTCAGTAAGGTTTAGATTAGTGCATCTAAATCTCATAGTTTCAAGTACATATAATTTTGTAGGGAACGTGCATCATATTGATGAGTGAACACGTTTGAAAATGTACATGATCACACGGCCAAATGCTTTTGATGGCAAACCTAGATATGTGTATTGCTAAGTCGGATGCACACCTACTACAGGTTGTAGGAAGCACCAAACGTCAATGAAAAAGACTGTCAAAATAATTGAAAAAGGTTTTTGGAGGAGCAAAAGGTGAACACACCCACTCAAGGCCATCCTATTTTTAGGGCAGACCACTCATGCTCAACTCTCAATATTTGTTAAGATTTCATATGAGAGAATTTATCATAGAAAATTCAAAAAACATTTTTAATAATATTATTTTGATAACAAAAATGTTTTATTCATTTTGGTCAACTTGGCATTGCTTGTATAATATCTAGGAAACATACATTCTGTTCACTGTCTTCGCAGTTTACAATTCAACCAAACCAAGTAGAGGCTGGGAACGCAAGCAGAATCTACAAGTAGCTGCAGCAATTCAAGCCGAGCCACTGTGCATGTGCCCAGCCTTCATGCGGTCCTTTGAGACTCTACTGGACTGCCACACCTCGACTCCCCTTCCCACTCGCCTACACACCTCCATGCTCCTATTCAGGTCCTGGAAATACGCATTTCCAATAGCGCAAATATAGGTAATATAGGTTATTTTAGGGGAGGGCTATATTGCACAAAGCCTCCCTTAAAATCAAGCAAAAAAAAGTATCAGAACCCTAGGCGGCAGCTCTGAGTGCCAACAGCAATAAATATCGTTTTCATGGAGCTGCAGGCTGAAATGCTGTGTTTGTGCTTACCTCATTCTGGCTTGAAGCCCATTAGCAGCCCTGCCCTTGAAAGTGGTAATTAATGCTATATTGACAAAGTTGATATCATTGACAGGCAAGGGCCGTCTGAAGTTGACAATTACTCTGCCTGCCCCAAAACCACACTATGGGCCTCATCACGAGTTGGGCGGTAACACCAGCGCTATTAGCGCTGGCGTCAATAGCCCTACCGCCAAACCCACCCGGCACTAATAGCGCGGGATCACGGGTTTGGCGGAACGGGTATTGCCCATTCCCCACTGAGCCCATTCGGGAATTCCTCATTTCCCCATTGGGCGCAATGGGGAATTTTCACGCTCTTACCGCTGGCGGATTTCCCCCCGGCGGTAATAGCGTGCAATTTCCGCAGATTTCCTCCCAGCTCAGAGCTGGGGAGAAATCCGAAGATGTGATTTGGCGGCCCCTTAAATGCGGCGGTAATAGCGCTACCGCCGCATTTAAGGGTTACTGCCAAACTCTTGATGAGGCCCCATGTATTTAGTCTCAGGCTATTAATTAACCATTCATAAAACACGCTTAATAGTGGAAACCAGTCAATAAGCTTGGGACCAGGATTTGAATTGGTGTTGCTCTGCATTGTTTTGCTTCCAAGACAAACTCATTGCCCCCGAGCTATCCGCCCTCCCAACCCAGAGACTAGGACTTTGCTCCGACATTGTGAAATTTTGGTTTCATGAAACTTCTGAACTTCTCCTTACATAGCAAATGATGGTTCAAAAATACAATATAAAAGGACACTGCCCTGTGCAACACTGATTACACCCAGCTGCACAGAGCATTGCACTGAAAATAGTTTTCAGAGCCTTATCATATCTATTAATTTGTATCCATTCATTCCCCTGCCCTTTTACATTTTACAGACACTCTTCTCACTAATGTCTTACTTCAGCGGTACACAAAAAATGCAGTATTTTAGCTACTTGTGTGTCTTGGATACAAATACCTTCTGGTGACATTTAAAATACGCTTACGAAATTGCTAATCAAATATGTTATTTTGCTAATCAAGAAAATGCTCATTAGCAAATTCTGATAATTTTTGAAAACTAATTCATGCCTTGTTGAGGAATCCACACACCACCTTTAATCTTTCCTTCTTCTCGTCTCAGACTTCCCCATGAAGTACATACTGCATGGTTTCATCATCAGGAGAGTGGTAACAGTGTCTGGAGGAGAATTTGTTGCGACTGGTGGCTTCCTGTGCTGCACAAGGTGGATTTGAGGCTTCTTGGAGACACCAAAGTAGACTTCTGGCAGAATTGACCAGAGATTCTGGCCTCTGTCCTAATCCCCTGAAAAGCCTGACAAATGCGGTGTGTTGCCCAAATAGACAATTTCCTGTAGTCCCTCAGAGCATAGCCCCTTCAGGAGTTAAGATTGAGGTTTGAGATGGCACTCTATGTGCCAATACTAAGTAACCTACTCATGTGATAACTGCTTGCCAGACAACTGGCCCTTGCCTCCCGATAGCTTTTGGGAACCTACACACCCCACCCAAGACCAGCTGACATGAGGCTTTGTGTCACGACAATCAGTAATACCAAACAGACAAGAGAGGGCTACCCCTCAGATGACACAGCAGACCAGAGTTCTTGAGGAGACAGTAATCCACAGGATTATTAAGAGACAGACTCCACAATTAAGAACTCTTTTCATGGACTCTCATAGCAGGGGTCCTTTTTTACATCATCAATTGTTTTGTGGCCACACCTCTGAAAATGCCAATTTAGGTAATACTACAGGGTTACTACAGGGTGCGCTACGTAGTACTGAGTTGGCGAGTAACCTTTTATGGCTTGCTTGTAGGATGAGACTTTAGATTTTCCCCCTGCTTTAAACAAATATGGCTGCTTACGCAGACTATCACCATGGGGCTGTAGGAGAGCTTAGGAGATGGACGTGGCTAGGCCAGCCAATTATGTTCCTCCAATCTGCCCATTTGGTTGGTTCTCCTGAGGGGACAAGTGGGTAGTCAGGGCAAGCAAAAGAGAGTTGTATGTATGCTACACATTAACATGAATAATAAAACTGTCCCCATGGTCAGCTCCAGTTCATTTTGTAAAGAATGCCAGTTATGGGGCCCCAGAAATATGGTACCCGTCTGCCAGCTTATTGGCAGTAATCTAAGGTGCACTTACCATTTTCATGCAGTTAACCACTTTATATTCTTGGATCCAAATTGTCCAGGAAAAGTTCATAATCCCTGCAGCAGGTGGCAGAGTGCAGGTTTGTCACACCACTATACATTCGTTGTACCCTTCTCTTTGTTTCCCACTTCTGTGTCTTTGCTGTAGCCATAATTACTGCCTTTAGAGAATGGCTTTTCTCCATAAATCAGTGGAGAAGCGGAAGGAGTTAGAGCAGCTGATCCAGGCTAGCAGTTTTCTGCTTCAGGGCAGAGCGCTACAATCCACTGAGGCACTAATACGCGCCATGGCACAGACTGGAGTCTTCCCCGGAGCGCTATCAGAGCTCTCCCGGTGCTGTGTGAAGCCAATGCCTTAATTGTCCCTTCTTGGTGGGATGCAACTCTGTCCCCATATTTACAAATCCACAGACTTCCAAAAACATCCCGCCTCCTAGTTAAGGTGTCAGTAAGGCCCGAGAGCATAGCTGCCTCAAACAACTGTCAGTGGCAGCAGCCCCCGCTGGGTGTCCCTCTTCGCCCTCAGTCAACCGTCCTACAGAGTGAATCCATGCATGGTCTATGGTCGCCAGGGGGATAGCCAGTCCATTGTTCTGAAATCTCTAATTTCTAAGTGGCCCCCATCTTGGGAAAAACCATATCGAGTTACTGCAAAGCTCAAGCAAATAAAGCATCAGCAACGGTAGTGCATCGGTTCACAAGCGGTTTTTCTTTCCGAGTTTCTCAGGCTCCTCTGAGCCGGAGCAGCGTGAGAAACTTGGAAAGAAAAACTGCAGCGTTTTCCAACACAATAACGTTGTATTTATGTTTGCGGTCGCTTCAAAAGCGACCGCAAACATAAATACAACGTTTTTAAAGCTGCGGTTTTATTTCTAAGTTTTCCGGGCTCCTCCAGCCCGGAAAACGTAGAAAAGAAACCGCAGCTAGTGCTTATTTAAAATTTAAAAAAATTAAAAATAGCACTTACCGAGATTCAGCTGCAGCTTTCCTGCTCTGGTCTCGGGTCCCCGTCCTCCGCCTACAGCACTAATGAAGGGAAAGCCACCCAGCGGTAGCTTTTGTTTACTACAGCTGGCTGGCTTTTCCTTCATTAGTGCCGCAAAAGCAAAAGCCAGCACAGGAGGACCTCCATTTCACAAAATGGATGCGCCCATGTGCTTGCTTTTGCGAATTTTGAGCTTGAATAGCTCAAAATTTTACATAGGAAGTTTTAAAAAAGAGAATGCTAGTATTTTATTTTTATGTTGCCTATCTATTTTTTAAATAAAAATGTTTTACTAGACCATCCCTTTAAGAGAAAATGTAAACTAACGACATTAAACAGTGTGTCTAACCTCATTTTGTTTAACCAGGAAATAGTGATCACAGGCACTACTAGATATAGATTATGCCTAGGGTTACTATAAGGAAGGTGAAATAAACAACCGGGATCTACATATCTTACATAGCCCTCTCCCTGAAAAATATTTTAATGCTTCCCAAAACTCTTGGCACTTTGCTCATGGTAGCAAGTAGAGTCCCCCAGATTGCTCTGTCCAGTTATCTGCCAATAGCCATATCCTTGTTGTGAACGGGGTGCATGGTACCTATTGAGAGAGCCGGTGAGCGAGGGTTCCAGAGAGCCAGTGAGCAAGGGTTTGATAGTGGCAAAGCGAGAGCGTGAAATGAGTGCTCTCTGTCGAAGCCATTGCTTGAAATTTGCGGAGGATTTCATGTTTTGCTATGACTTTGAATACTTTGTATGCTTTTCTATGCTATGCTAGGATCTGGTATATGCGGTCTGCTAATTTCGAATACTATGCATCCAAAAAAGCAACAATAGCATACATACATAACATTTACGAGACTGTAGAACATTTTCTATTACTATATCAACATTCCATGGTCAGTATCAAAGCAGAAAAAATATCAAGCACAACCAATCAAAATTAAAGCCCATTGGCATTTAATGCATAAAAGGTCAAAACATAAAATCAGGTAAAGTGTTAATGTAGGATCAAAAATGCATGTACTTACACACATCCAGCCCAACCCACAGCACACTATTAAAACATCAACGAAGGGGACTAGTTGTAAATAAACCAGCACATACTAATAGGTCATTGAATTTCTTATTTATAGTGCCTAAGGTTGCAAAACACTTCTCTATAGTTCACCAAACCCCCAACCACCACCCACCACCCTCAATGATGGGCACAATTTGGTCCTTAAGGCCCAGTACCAGGGACATAAAAGTAGAAACGTAGCGTGCTTTCCGACACACCCGAGTCACAATGGCACTGCAATGAGAAGAACAACCCTCTGACCAACGAAAGGATTTACACAATAAGGGTAACTAGTCTAGTCTGAGCTATGTAATCAATTTCCCCATGGAGCTGGATGGGGAACAGATCCACGTAAGGCAAGGGCCTTCCAAGCGTGGACCTTTCCAAGTAGGGCCTCACCACAGTATAGCTTTGGCAAGATCCCACTTCTCATCCTAACTATCAGGGATCAAAGTTGACTTTACTCTTTCTTTCCTTGAAAAGGAATAACCTTTGGCTCAAGGAACCAGTTTTACCTTCCAACAGAGTGAAAGACCCATGTAATATTTAAGAACCATTTGATATTGTAGAGTTTCCAAAAGCAGGCCTCAAAATGTGTGCTCGCAACTAGCAAGTGGTAATGAACTCTTGCCTAATAAGAACCGAGATGTCTTATGCAGGGGGTAAAAATGCAACGTTGCAAGCTACTTAGCAGGCATTGGCCATTTGCACAAAGTTTCTCTCTCGCCAAGAGTCAATTAACACTCGCTAACGACGACTAGTGGACATTTTTACACCCATCTATCTGCATGTGGAGAAATGAAAGTGGGAGTGACTTAATATCTGGCAAATTGCAACCTTTATCCCTGCATACAGGCAATCATTCTTCCACAATCTGCATAGGGAATATCCGTCTGTCTGCCATATCTTAACTCTGAACTGAGCCCCATGTAAATAGAGTGTGTCCGCAATCCAGTTAAAAATAAGCTAGTTATAAATACAATCGGCCACATACTTACTTATCCAAAATACACTTTCAAAAAGAATTCAGTTCCACTTGCATGTAAATCCAAAACTTCTACACCATAACTAACATGGGGCACTGCCTTGGCTCAAAGCATAAGATAGCACGTGCTGTCTGCCTCTTTTCCTGCTAGACATTGGAAACCTGGCCTAACCATAGTAAACATGGGGGGTAACAGATTGCCAGTTAAAGCCCATGTACCCACCAGTTCCAAAGACTCATTATTGACCATACATTTGAATGTAGGTTTCATTGGATGACCCAGCTCCATAACTTTAGTCTTTCCAGAATTCAAGGCCATGCTACACTCCCCACAGGAGTCAATAAACTTCCAGACGTTTCCTAGAGCCTTCTGTTTTGACCAACAATACAGCACTGTCCTCAAATAGAAGGGGTGTAGAACTATGCCATTTGCTCGTTGGAATATTAAAAATTGTCTTTTACAAACTCTGATCTAGATCAATGATCTATAACAAAAAGAAGAGGGGCAGGTACACCTCAGAGACCGCTACCAAGATTGTGAGGACATCTCCACAACCTGCTCATCGAAGACCTCACCGACTGCAGCAAGTAATGAAAAGCTCAAATTCTATGTGCCAACACACAATAAGCATACCAACTGAGCCAAGTACAAATGGTAATGTAACACCTCTCTCACATGGCAGGCATCAAACATCTCTGCCACCAGCTTACATGGCACTGCCCTGACCAATGCATCTTACCATCACGGACACATGAGGCTCCCTTCTGCACATAAATGCCCCTCTGTTTTTGCCACAGACCACCTAAAATCAGACCTGTTTGCAGAGCTCAGGATCATTTTGATCTGCACACGTCAACACTAAAGTAAAGTGGTCTTCATTTTACTCCTCAGCCTACTAACCTAACCCACCCCCTTGTTTTCAATATTCATCAGAGTTCCTGGAAATCAGGCATCAGTATGCAGTATTAATCACAGTAACACTGCATTCAGCACTTCCCGAACCAGCATGAACCACCTTCTCCCACTGACAGTAATGTCCAAGAAGCTTGGCCCACCGGCTTTTTGCTAGTTTTTCTGGATCTTTGTCAAACATATCGACTCCTCAAAAATAGATTGAAAGCACCACTGCTAGTGAACATGGCAACTCCCAAAAAACAATGAATATTTGTAAACCAAACTTTGATTTCTGCTGGTTCCATGTATGAAGCGTAGCAATTGCATTTATTGCACAGGTCCCCATTTCACAAGGCTTAACATGCCATCAGTGCTTGGTCCTCCCGGCCTACAGTATCCATTTTGTTCAAGGGCCTCCCCCCCCCCCATTGCGTCTGCCGTTGCACCCTCACCAAACTTGTGGCTCGGGTGCTGGTCTTCAAGCTTCCAGTTTCTGGCTCCGACCACACCCACATAAGCCCCTTCCCCTCCCCTCCCACCCAAATACACAGACCACTGCCACAATGACATTGGCAGGGAAGTAAAGACATGTGCTGCAATTTTAGCACAGTTAATACCCACAGTGCTAATGTCAGAATGGTGAAGACAGATCATCATTTAAGCTTATATTCTGCATTGAATACTTTGAAAAGATCAGCACAGCAGTAATTGCAGTGGAAAAAGGCGGGTTACAAAATTTTGGGCGCACTAAGGCAATTGAGAATACGTGAACACCTTTGTATGGGCAAATACACAACACTGAAGCATTTCAAGAAAGCGAGAGAAGTCAATTGCTGAGGTGCATGCGAGTCATACATTTAAAATGTGTTAATTAGGCAATTATCGTAAATACCTGAACGAGAGGGATATGCTCTCGTATGAGCAGCCTATTTATTAGCCAAACACTTTAGGTTGTGACCTGTGGGTGGTACACGATAGAATGAAGGCGATCACTTTACTTTAGAAGTAATATCAATACCTAGAACTATGGGTCTACATTTAGCATTCGATGGAGGTAAGGCATTGACACATTTGGTCGGTACTCCCGCATGCTGTTTGGTTTGTCACTAGAAGCCAAAGCGACATTGTGAATGAGCACATCACAATTACTGCCCAATACAGAATCACCAAACGTTGTAGTGTAGAAAAGTCAATTCTATTAAAGACACATAGGCGAGTATTAGGCCTCTCATTTCTTCATTTTCTGCTCAGACAGAACAATTTTCAAAGAATACATTAATACCACAAGAATCACTTTTCCCATAGTCCTAGGGCAGATGTGATTCTAAACCTAAACCAAATCGCATGACACCATAGCCAATAAGATCCATCCTGCAGCTGTATCACATCCTCCAGAATCAGCTGCTCCACTTACTCTCTCTTGCTGCAAAGAACCAGTACAGGTGATGAAACGCTGTAACCAGCTACAACAAAACTCACACAGACAGGTAGCTGCGAACACACCTTAGTCTCCCTAGCTTTCGGCAAGCCAACTACAACCACACGCAGATTTCGCCTCCACACAGAAAAGTTGTTTAATGTCAGTAATCTAGGGCGAGCGCAACATAAAGAAATCAGGTCAACTATAAATGCCTTTGCATTTAGAGGAACACGGTCCATAAGAATAGCCCCAAAATAGCAAATTTGGAATGAATACATGCACAAGGCAATAAACTTTCAGACATGAATCAAGAACTTTACGAGCGCACAGGGCACCCCCAATCCCTCAGATGTTGGCGCTTTTCTCTTTAATAGAAAGAAGACTTGTCTACACTAACAAGTTTGGGAAACATCAATTTTCTGTCAAACCCAGATGCGAGCATTAGGCTTGTTTAATGCTTACTCGCCACTTAACATCACCGGCTGGTCAATCCGTTGGAGGTAATCATTCGTAAACTTTAAGATTTTTTAGACCAACGTGGTGCATTCATAATGTCGTTCATGCAGATGCCCTCGTAAAACACTTTAGAAGCCATAGAACCCCTTGTGGAAGGTCCCAGTCATCAATCCCAGCATGTGATAGGATTCAACGCACCCAACAGGCCAGAGTTGAAGGTCAGACTGCCTAATAAGGGTTCCAAACAACAATAAAAAGTTGCCCTCTTAGGTCAGTTAGGGCTCCCCATGACTTGCTCATGTACTTTTTAGACAACGGACCACTACTTTGGGTGATCCAGAAAAGCCATATAAAAAAAATCACTAATATTTGTTTTCAACAAAAAAGCATCCAGAGGATACATTCTACCTGTCAAATCTAGATGTCATAAAATGTACAAGATATTAGAACGAGTAACAAAACCAAATTTGCATGATATTGCCATTCTTGATGGATCCACATTCCTAGACCAAGATTAAAAAAACAGCTCCAACACAAGTTTTACATTCCAAGGGATTGAATAGCGAGGAACCACTACTTTAAAACACTACACACTAGCGATCTGAGCACGATCAATTTCCACATGTCTGGCCAAAATAGCTGAACTGTAAGTGTACACAGTGCAGTAATTCCAGTCATCCTCCGACAGAAAGGCGGAAACAATTCAGAATGTCTGCTAATGGTCAGGGTCTGACTGGGGCATACAATTGTCTCGGGCAACAATAAAATAGTGGCCCACAGTTGCAAATGGCAAATAATTTCTTTTGTGACAGACTGTTTGAGTAGTACCCAAGGTGGAGCTTTTGATAAAATGTGACGCAAATTGAACATTTTAAAGAATATTTTATTCAGTAATACTGGTCAAATCCATTAGTCGCATGGTGAAGTAATTTGTCACACTGGCAGAAAAGTGGCCCACTTTGACCACAAAAAAAACAAGCCCACACTAGCAATTTCTGTTTTCGGTTTGGGCATTGACCTATTGCTCTATAGGCCAACCAGAGCCTGCTAAAGGTGTGAAAACCGTATCTGTGTCGATCCAGGCACCAGCTAGACCCATCACACTCGCCAAGTAGAATTGTAGCTCTTCGACACTGAAAGATCAAAACTGATGAGCCCCTAAACCTTGCCTGAATATCCGAGGACACTCCACTGTTCCCTGAAATCCTCCAGGATGAAAGGGTTAGGGAACCCTCTAGGATCAACAGGCGACTCTGGCCTGACTGAAGCGGTCATGTGCACCTGCTTTCTCAGGGTTCCTAGGCCAGCAAAATGAAGTTGTCAGGTACATGATCATTCTCAACATGCATTCGCAAAAGCCTGCGACAACAGGTCTCAAATTGTATAAAAAAAGTTGCTAATGAGAACCCAAATGGCAGGCTTGCTAACTCCCAAGCTGGCCTGACCACTGAAATTGAAGGAACGGACAACAGAGCTGTAAATCTGGGATGTAGATTTATGCATACTGCAAGTCCAAACATGCCAATCAATCCCAGAGAATCCAAAAATTACCAAGCATGTGCATGCCCTTCATGTTTAAGTGGTGGTACACCACCCAATCCCAGAAGCCCCAGGGGTTGAAAAAAGGGCCTGAACTTCTGTTTTTTGTGGACACAAAAATAATGCCGACAAAGCCCCTGGGGTGATAAGTTGTACGAACAATGACTACTTTCTGTGCCAGGATCTGAATTTCTGTTGACATGCGCTCTTGATCGGCGACAGATAAATGAATGGTGGACAGAACTTTTTTCCGTCCTTGAGTGGCAAACAATCCTATTTGAAAACCCTGATAATTCCTACAAATCCAGGCATCCTCTGACAGCCACTACAAAATGAATGCAAACTGTGGCGCTGGTCCCCATCTTGTCAGTGTATTCTCTCACACTGACCTCGGGACTGAATGGTCTGTTCTGCGAATCTTCATCCACAAGCCCTTTCCACTTCAAACTGGAGTGGGGGAAAAAGATGCACTGCCAATACTGGAGTGCTTCTCTCCTAATTGGAAGCCTCCTGACCAGAATAGCATATGCTAGAGTCGTCTCGCCCTCTGCCGGCCAATGGGAAGCCTTGGTGGCAAATCATTTTTAACTAGCTGCAGCCCGTCAGATAAGGGGTGTATCTGCCACTTTTACTCCCTCAAAATAGGCAAATACTCCAAAAAATAAAAATGGGGAGTAAAAATACCCCCAACAGAAAAAATGTCACACAGTGGAGCTTGCGCACCTGTTAGGCTAGTACTACAGGAAGAAAAAACTATAATTAATTATGGAAGAGGGCAAATAGATCTTTTAATGTGGAAGCCATAAATTTGTTCTCAAAAATTGATTAGCGGAATTTGCTTATTAAAATATTCTTGCTAAGCAAAGTAACCAACCTGATTAGCAATATTGTCATAATATTTTAAATGTCAAAAGAAGCCATTTGTACCCAGCACATAAAATAACTATCAATACAGCATTTTTTGTGTACCACTGAAGTAAGACATAGTGAGCGGAGTCAGGCCTTAAACTTTAGTTAAAATTCTGTTAGACCTGCAGGTCGAGTCACTTAGTTTACCTACTCGACATAAGAGTAATGCACTCGACCCATGGCAACGGATGACACATTTAAATGTGCTTGCTGTAAAATGGTGCATGTCACCACAAGCCCACTTTACGCTTGCTGCACTGCAGCCACCCAGCAGCCAGCCATGTACAGTGAAACATTTTACATTTACTGCCAACAAAGAAAATGTTACATAAAAGTTGCAAACATCCCTCCAAATGGTACTTGCCCTTTATAAAATCTACTCGACTATGAGTGGGCAAGTAGATTTTGCAAGCCTTGGATGAGGGTCTGCTAGCTGCATGAATGGACACAAATAGATATGATAAAAAGGCTCTGAAAACAGTTTGACCAGCTCTCTGCCGCAG
This sequence comes from Ambystoma mexicanum, assembly GCF_040938575.1. Lineage (NCBI taxonomy): Eukaryota > Metazoa > Chordata > Amphibia > Caudata > Ambystomatidae > Ambystoma > Ambystoma mexicanum. The sequence goes on along the minus strand of NC_090932.1, from coordinate 937,431,987 downwards.
GTTCTAATATATAATGCAATCATAATCAAAGAGCAAAGCGAACTCTGGAGGCCAACTACAGTGTATGGTATTGCTGTAGATCTGTATACAGTAGATCTGTATCTACTGTATCCATCTAGATGGAACTATTGATAACTACTTTGCATAAACATCTAGTTAGCTTTAGGAACGAAAGTAAGAGACTTAGCAGATTAGATGCCGTAGCAGCCAGAGAACTGGGCCAACTATGCAAAATATTGAAGTTTGCTGCCCTCTTATTTTCAGTGTATCTAGTATAAAGCAATAGGGTGATGAACGTCAAGGAGTAGATATCAGCTCATGGGCTGAGCACCAGTAGTTGCAGATATATGTAACCAGAAGGTCACAGAACTAGGTTTGCCATCAAAAGCATTTGGCCGTGTGATCATGTACATTTTCAAAAGGTGTTCACTCGTCAATGTGATAGATCATCTGCAACAAAATGAAATATAGTTGACACGGTGGGATTTAAATAAGGTAACTTTAATGTAAAGCATGGACACAGTACAGTATTTTACTGTGGCAATACTGTAACTATGTACAAACCTACATTTTTAGAAATGAAATGGCAGGACTGTCTTTCAACAAAATAAAGTTAACACATACTCGTCTTTTCCAGACAGGATATAGTCATCTTATTAAAAGTAGCATCCCGATTACATCTGGTTTCCAATTATTTGAAAAAGAAAATCAAATCTTGCCTAGCACTCCAACACAGGCCTTTTGCAATTAAGAGTGGAGATGAGAACGACTTCTTCCCCCCAGTCTTTTCCCTCCATTAGCCCCCTTGAGCTTGCAGTGAACATCAAAAAAGGGGATGAGAGAGCCCGGAGGGCAAGAGAGGAATGTAGGGTGAGCTGTGCTTTCATTGAACAGGATACATTACATAACTAGCTTTGCTGCACAAGTGTCAATTTAATTAGCAAACCTACAGAGAATTGCATAATGCTATGCAACACTGCTTATTTTATGCCTTAATATGCATGAATTACTTGGTGCAAAGAACATGTTACTTACCAATTGGTAACGTTCTATCGACAGGATGTTCCTCTAAGTATTCCACATCTTGGACATTAGATGTCCAAGATGTGGAATACGTTGGAGGACACAATCCATTCGAAGAAGTATTTTTAAAATAAAATGTCTGTTTACAGTTGAACATATTTGTACTTTTTATAAAATACTCCTATTTCCGACCGGACTCCTGTTTTTACTCCCTACAAAATCATTTTATTGCCAACTTTCCAAAATGGGGAATAAAATACTCCCACTTCAAAATCTAATATGGAGCACTGAATAGCTGTATCTAAAGCAATGAAGGTTCCTACAAATGTACCGACCTGCTTCGCAAAGCAGTCTCTAAACAGAAAAACCTGAGTTGCTGTCCAGATTTCAGAAGGCGCTAAATCTCGTAATCTGGGGATGTTGCCTGTTAACATGCCGTTCCTTCCCTCTGTTGCTAGGGCTCAATTTCAATTTCCTAAAACGCAGGCAGACATCGGTGTACAGTTTGCCAGCATTAAGGGGACAACCACTTCCCCTTGTAACCAGGGCTCTTTGTGCAAAAACAAGCATCTTCGCAAGGGGTTCTGAGATATCTAGCAGTTTACTTACCCAGGCAGATTTCCAGGTTCCATGCCTTTTTTTCTTTTTTTTTTAGTTTTTTTTTCAGATTTCCCCAAGAAGGTCAGCTTGTGGACATTAATTTCTGGGCTACTGTCACTTTTCCTGCTATGTTAGAGTACAGGCACTCGACCCTTAGGGTGCAGGCTTAAGGTGTATGAGCCCCACAGGGTCAAACATTACATCACTCACATTACCCTTGGTAGAATGGAGCCCCTCCTCTTCCAGCCATTCCTGGAGTTTCCTGCCCAGTGACTCCTTTGTTCCAGGGAATCTTCCGTCTACCCAGCCATCCCCAAACTTGTGTCCTTCAGAGTCTTTGACCATGGTGGACGCCTCCTCATCATCTCCAAGTAGGGCCACTCTCAATTTAGAAAAAGCATCCTCCAAGGTCTGCTAAGCAGTCTTTTCAATAGGACTTGGGGGGTGGCCAGTTCACTGAGGTTTCCAAACATTTGCAAGCCTCCATAATGCCTGCTAAAGCATAGTCTTTCAAAAGGCTAGCAGTGTGGGTGGCCTTCTTCTTGCTCAGGTGGGCCCAAACCTGCGTTGTAGGGGTGCTAGGACCTCCGTAGACACACCAGTGCAGACCTGGGCATTCTCTTAAAGCTCGGATCCAGCATCTTATCCCAAGAATTCCGCCCCATGTTAAACCATTTCTGGTCTTGAACGCATGCCTCTAGAAAATCACTTCCAGCAGCAAGACTTGCAGCTGCCTCTTGTGAGTGTCCTAGCTGGATGGCTCCTTGTGTCTCAGCGTAAGCAACCTGCTCAGCTGGCAACACTTTATTGTAAGCCATATTTGAACCCGAGATGTTCTGATTTAAATGTTGCAGATCGTTGCCTCTAGGCTAAAAGGCATTCAGTTTTGTCCACCAATAGAATAATTGTGGCCTGGAAGCACTTGGACCAGATGCTGAGCAGTCAGTGAACAATACTGTGCCATTATAAAGCACATTGCCCCAGTAAGCTGTGCTGCAGTGACTGAACAATCTGCAATTCCAGAGCCTGTGACGGTCACAGACTTCTGCCACTTTCTGGGGCAGAGTCAACCCTCTGGAAGGGTAATCCGCTGAGCGCACCTGCAGGAGAATGGCACTGAGGCCACCTCCACCGGCTACATGCACAATCATTTAAAAGCTAAGCTTTATGCACTACACAAAATAGAAATGCACCAATGAGGCGGAATAAAACTCAAAAACGTGTGCACATCCTAATGTGTGTACCAGAACTAGCACTGTGTACAAGAAATGTATTAACAAGATCAAAGAGAGAAAATCGAGGTATACTTATCAGGTGCTCGAGCAACAAGAAAAGGAAAGGAGTAGCCGATTCGTCACTATGTCTCTGAAGGATGGATGTTTTAGCTATGATGTCATGTGACTGGATTTTAACTGATAATAAACCAAAAGAATGGGTCTGCCTCTCCTATACCGTTGTCTCAATTGTTCGTTCTATGTTGAATACAAGACACACCTCACTGATTTGATACAAAGTATGTGTATTTAGAGGTAAAGACCAACTAGTCTATTAGCACACATTAATATAGAGTTGTCCATTTAAATACATAGAACAAATATGTGATATGAGCTAGAGCAGATGAGAGTGCGTAAGAGAGGAGGGTGCATAGAGCGGACGAGTGCCTAGAGTGGACGAGTCAATCGAGAAGACGAGTGCATAGGGCGAACGGGTGCATAGGGCGGACGGGTGCATAGGGCGGACGGGTGCATAGGGCGGACGGAACGTGTGACGTATATGGATAGAACGAGTGATGTATGTGAATAGAACCGATGACGTATGCGGATAGAACGGATGACGTATGCGGATAGAACGGGTGACGTATGTAGTGTAATATATGTTGACGGACGAGTGCGTAGAACGTGGATGGAGCGGGCGAAGTATATGGATGCAATGGGACGTATGTGGATGGAATGGGGACGTATGTGGATGGAATGGGGACGTATGTGGATGGAATGAAGTAAGTGGAAGGTACTAATGTAACATGTGAAAGGTACGGGTGAAATATGTGGAAGGTACAGATGAAAAATGTGGACGGGGTGCATAAAACAATTTAGAATTCAAGGAATTGAACGGAGTGCATGGACAGATCCGAGTGCATGGACAGATCCGAGTGCGTGGAACAGACTAGAGCGCGTGGAACAGACTAGAGCGCGTGGAACAGACTAGAGCGCGTGGAACAGACTGGAGCGCGTGGAACAGACTGGAGCGCGTGGAACAGACTGGAGCGCGTGGAACAGACTGGAGCGCGTGGAACAGACTGGAGCGCGTGGAACTGACTGGAGCGCGTGGAACTGACTGGAGCGCATGGAACTGACTGGAGCGCATGGAACTGACTGGAGCGCATGGAACTGACTGGAGCGCATGGAACTGACTGGAGCGCATGGAACTGACTGGAGCGCATGGAACTGACTGGAGCGCATGGAACTGACTGGAGCGCATGGAACTGACTGGAGCGCATGGAACTGACTGGAGCGCATGGAACTGACTGGAGCGCATGGAACTGACTGGAGCGCATGGAACTGACTGGAGCGCATGGAACTGACTGGAGCGCATGGAAGTGCGCGACATACATGAATGGTTTGGAATGCATGCAACGTTTGAAAGAGCATTTAAACCATCCTATCACATCACCATGCTTACTCTCCTCTTTACACCACCATTCAACTAGAACACAGAGATACTATGACACCATTCGGTATAGCTGTTCTCATACCAACATCTGCCTCATACTCCACATCACTCTAACTAATCACTGCTGGTTTCACACGCAGCCAGAACCGGTCTGGATAAAACCTGCCAGAACGAACAAATACCCGTGACCTCTCAACCACCACACCTACCGCTATGAAGCAGCTATTACACAAATGCCACACCAGCTGCACACATATCCGGTGTTCAAAAGCACCTTTGACTCTCTCTACTCTCTCTACTGACTTGAACTTCGGTTCCCGAGGGCGTTCAACCTACCAGCGCCTTCAGACCATACCAATGGTAAATAAGGCGCTATATAAATGCAAAGTAACATAACATAACATAATCAAAACTAGCAGTTTGAGCTAAATGCAAACTCAAAATTCAATCCATTCAGTGAGAACAATACACAGCCTACTGTTGTGTCACAACAGGGGTCAATACAGTGATTGCATACATTACAATGAAGCCAACAAGAAAGTTGAAACAGTGTTAACAATTAGGCACTGTACTCGTAATTGCAAAACTATCTACACAATTGTGTTTCGGTCCTCACTGTTATGCCAGCCACTCTTGAGCAGGCCTTCAACAGGACGGAAAAAGAGAACAGATGGACTGCTCCATGTGTGCGCTCAGCCGTGCTGGAAAACAAAATGGATTCTGCACGTATTTGAAACAGACGAAAAGCCTGTGGTAATTCGGGTGGTCTCTGGAACTTCTTTATTCAAGAAGGGACGACCTATAAGATATACAGTGTCTTTTCAAATTGACGTGGGGTTGATTCGGGATTTAATTATCCAGACTGGGCTGCCGCACGCATAAGGGTTGGTGCTGTATGACATTTGGGTTCTAGGGGGCCGGGTGGCCTCACTGTAGTTCTATTCCCTGTATAGTGTGGAAACTCAGCGAGTCAAGGGAGGTGCCGCAGTGTTGGTTCCGCGGTCAGCAAAGTATCCCATGAGAAAAGCCCTCAAAGAGGGGGGTTGGGGGATCTGCTTCTGTGCCATGTCTCTGGAGGCATCTGCGCGCGAGTCGCTGTAATCCAAAATGCGGTTTTAACAGAGACTACCATTTGCCCTAAGTTAATGTGTCAATGTGCTCTTTGCAAATGTTGGTGGTTGAGAATTTAAAAAAAGAAGCAAGCATAATGCTAGAATCCAGTCTTTATATATTATACACGTCATCTCAATTTGCACTGAATACAGGTCTCCAATGATTTAGATTGAGAATGGTCTGATCAGTCACCTATGGTAGAGCCTCTTTATTGACCAAATAATAGCAGTTGATTCACTCAGGACTCAACATGTGCAGTCACCACTACTGAATGGCTACTTGTAATGGACAAGCAAGAAATTGATTGATGTGTACATATGGAGAACTTTGGGGTGCAAGTGACAAATGCCTATCTAGAAGCTTGTAACTGGAAATCATTACCCCTGGACTTCAGACATTGCAATCTAATGAGAACTACAACAGAATACAGATGAACCCATATCCATTCATCCCATGATTAAATAGGAGGGGATACTGCAAAGAACCTTTGCGGATCCCACAAACGGAATCCGACATGAACTGACACATACACTGTGGGGAGTTAAAAGGAATTCATCTAAACAAAAAAAGGTCTCTGCACTCTGGTGACAAACAATGAATTAAAAGGAAATTGACAGGGTGTTAGGAAATGTTCTATCTTACAGGGCTGTGCCATTTTATACATTGGGTTATTAATCGATGCACACAGCTCTCCCGGATGCAGAGAACCACATGCATGTCACCAATTTTCTGGAGCAAAAAGGCATGTTTTTTGAGCTAGTTTGCAAACTACACAATTCACTGTTCAGCAGCTCAGAAATGTGGTGAACTTCCAGAGAATACTACTGGGTGACATGTGTGGGTTGTTAGCTGAAAATCCATATTCTACTATCACATTTCAAATTACAGTAGAATGTTTTTATGGTTTTCTAAACCCACATTAGCATTGATGGTGTTTGGAGCATTGGGGTATGTTCAGCAATCACGGAATTGTCAAGACTATACCCCAATGAGAGTGAAATACATATGTGGTTGTCCATATCCTTAATAGCTGTCCCATGAATGGATAAAGCTATGTATGAAACAGTGCTGCCTGAAAGCTAAAAAGAATATTTTGGAGCAAAAAGGATTGCATTGAGCGGTGGTGCTGAATTGGAGTTGAACTTCAAGTGCTGGCTAGAGGGTTTTGCTGTGGCTGGAGATATGAAAAAGTTATCTTCATGGCGATTCAGGTTCTCTTAGTCTCTGCTCCCCTTCCCTCACAAATGGTTGGGAACAGCCTGCATCCGCAGGAGGGTTGCAAAAAGCGTTCGGGGGCAGCTGTCTTTTTGAGTCTGCTTTTTAGACCAGGCCTGCGGATGCAGGCAGTTCCCAACCAGTTGGGAAGGAGGGAGAGCAGGACGACCAAGGAATATATTAATTCACTGAAAAAAACTTTAACTAAAGTGCAGTTAAGTGCATCAGATTTAACACAACAAACCCTGCAGTTTTTGAAAAGCTGTAGCATGAAAACCGCTTTGCAGATTTAAACCAAATAAGAAAACTTGGACCTAAAGCGCAGACTTCAATTTCTTGACTGGTTTGGGGTCAGTCCATCTGCGCCTTAAAACCTTTATATCGGTATTGGTGCTTTGCAGCAGAGAGGCTAATAACTTTTGACTTATTAGATGGATTTGGATGAAATGCCCTAAACTAAGGGATTGTCAAGGGCCACCCCAAACTGGAGGTTTTGAGAACAACTCGTCAAACAATGAAAAGGTTATTAAAAATGGTGTGAATAGTGTACAGAGGCCACAGCATATTCTGCCGTGGCCACCCAGTGGGTTTAAAAGAAACGCATTGGGGGGAGCATATACAGTGGACACAGACGAAGGCCATGGCCACTTCAGCCATGGCTAGGGGCCCATAAAAATACTAATGGTATAACAAAAACCTTAAAATTAACTGAAAAACCTTTCGTTAAAGTGCAGTTAAGAAGACCAGATTTAACGCAACAAAAATCTTGAAATTTTGCAGCTGTGGAAAGTCATGACCAGCTTAACTCAGTGCATTTCCGTTAAAAAGCCCAGGAGCACATACATATTATGTGAGAAGGTATTCACAATGACATACAGCACAGCATTATAGGGGGACATCAACAGGAGCGCCGCGAGTTAGAGTGGTCATGACTTCCCACATCGGCAGAATTCCATGGGATTTGTTGTGTTAATCTGATCAACTTAATTGCACTTTAACTAAAGATTTTTCAGTGAAACACACTGAACACACACAGAACATGAACACCACTTACTTGCCTAAAGTAAATTAGCACTAGTCAATGGCCAGTGCAACTGTTGAGCCCTGCACTAAAAAAATAAAATAAAAAATAAAAAAAGAAAGAATTGCGGTAGAAACACACTCTGGATCCCAGCTGCAGTCAGCCCCATAGTTCACGGATTCTCTCCTCCAAGCGCGCTTTGATGCCCCGGCAATCATCAGGGAGGCAGATCAGATTCAGGTGTGCAAGATTAAAACCTTCTAGTATGGTATGGGTCACCTGGATGCAGCCCCTCTGAGTCCAAGACTCCCTTAACACGTTTTACCAAGGCTGGGGAGTCAGATCCAAGGCTGAGGAGTCAGATCAAGGCATAAAATAAGCGGCGTCACATAGCCATTTGCTATGAAATTCTGTCAGTTTGCTAATCAAATGGACACTTGTGTAGCAAAGATAGCCATTTAAGTTTCCCTCTTCAATGAAAGCACGGCTCACCCTGCATTCCTCTCTTGCCCCTCTTTTCTCTTCAAGTTCTAATAGAGAGAAAGTGCAGCAGTAGTCATCTCCACTCTTAAGTGCCAAAGGCATGTGTGGGAGTGCTAGGCAAGAATTGATTTTTCTAATAATCGCAAACCAGTAATAATCAGGATGCTCCTTTTATTAAGCTTTCAATGTGCTGTGTGGCAAAGACCAGTTTGTGTCAATTTTATATGTATTTTAAAAGACAGTACTGCAATTCCATTCCTAAAATGTAGTTTGTTACATAATGCATGATTAGAGTATTGATACTGTAAAACACTGCATCATCTCTATGCTTTACATTAAAGTTTAGGTTAGTGTATCTAAATCTCATTGTCCTCTATATTTCATTTTGTTGGGGAAGATGCATCAGATTGACGAGTAAATACTTTTGAAAATGTACCTGATCACATGATCGAATGCTTTTGAGGGCAAACCTAGTTCTGTAACCTGCAGGTTGCATACATCTTGCAACTGGTGCTCAACCCATGCATGAACCCATGCTCCTTTACATACTCCTTGATATTCTATATTATCACCCATTTGCTTTATACCAGGTACCCTGAAATTGAGAGGACCATAAACTACAATATTTCTTCTAGTTTGCCCAGTTCTCAGCCTGCAACGCAATCCACTCTGCTAAGTCTTTCTTTCCTTGTACATAATTAATAAACAAAGCAAACTAAATGCTTACGCAAAGTAATGATCAATAGTTCCATCCAATCTGTACATCTACAGATCTATTGCAATACCAAACACTGTAGTTAGCCTCTGGAGCTCGCTTTGCTTTAGGATGACTATATTATATATTACCACCTGCAGCGACAGCTGGCCAAATTGTTTTCATAGTCTTTTTATCAAATCTATTTGTGTCAATTCATGCAGGTAATCTTTTACATTTTATGGACACTCCGCTGTGGCTCACAAAGTCTTTTCGCCCCCACTCGCTTGGTCGAGTACATTTTATGATGTGCCAGTAGCATTTGCAAGAGATGTTTGAAACTTTTATGCAACATTTACTTGGTTTGCTGTAAATGTCAAATGTTTCACTGTTCATGGCAGCCTCTGGGTGGCATCAGTGTGCCATTCAAAGAGGGTTTGTAGTGCCATGCACCATTGTACACTGATAACATTTTAAATTTGCTGTCCTCCATTGCTATGGGTCGAGTGCATTGCTCTTAGGTTAAATTGGGAAACTAAGTTACCCAACGTGCAGTTCTAACTGAATTTTAAAGAATTTTGAAGGCCTGACTCCTTTAGCTAATGTTTTATTTCAGCTGTATGCAAAACTGCTGTATTGTTGCTCATTTCATGTCTTGGGTACTAATAACTTCTGATGACATTAACAATATTAGTACAGAATTGCTAATCAAATGGGTCTGTTTGCTAATCAAAAAAAAATCTTAATTAGCAAACTCTGCTAATCAATTTTTCAAAACAAATGTATGCGTTGCAGATCCAATTCAGGTTTGCAAGGGTAAATCCTCCTAGTAAGTACAAGGATGTTAAAGCTATCAAGAAAATGTTTCAAGATGTTCAACCCCTGTGAGCAGGTAAATGCTCTGTGCACTTGTGAAAATCCACAGGTTTTCCCCAATAACGAGGAAAGGCAGCATGTGAAGACGTTAAGGAGGACATAATTTGCTCATTTGCCAATAGTTCTCATAGACTTTGGATCCATGTCATGCATGCCAGGGTTCCACCTTTTCACCACAAGGCAGCAACTAGAGGAGCCACGAGGGACAAAATCAGAAGAAAATTCCAATATTTGGACACAGTCAAAACGTGCCCTTCCTGGAACCTATGATTAGCAAAACCCAACTTTCGGCATAGGAAATCCCAGAATATCGCTCATAGAACCTATGAATTCCTGCCAAGAACCAATTCAATTTGGACAAGCCCACCCCATATGTGCATTAAGAGTTCCCCCTGTCCCCCCCTCCTTCCTTTGGCCCAAATGCCTGGCGTACCTAGGAAGATTGCATTCAACTTTGCAAGTGTGAATTGCCAGTTAATCAGAATACCATTCAGCAAGGCCTCCCTATGATGTGTGACGTGTAGGTTTCCCTGTAATTGACCCCAGTCCTCTTCTGGGTCAGGCGTGCACTAAATGGCTTCTCACTTTCCAATGAAGAGCCAACCCCTTCCCTATCGCAACCGATTTTCTGATCTAATGAAGTAGGTGCACTCTTAATTCAAACAAGAGCAACGAGTATTAAAATATATAGTAGTTAAAAAGCACGCCGATTCACGGTTTCTATGTTTTGGCACCGACAGGTTCACCAAATGGAAATACATTAATCAAGAATCCCGCAGTATACGGCATACATTATGTTCTGACAGTCAGACAAGCCAAGATATAAATAGAACCTTCCTTAAAATGGATCCCTTGCGCACATGACGGATTACATCATGCATTCGGAAAACAATTGAGCACCGCCCGGATTCAGCAATGAATCCTGGTTGATTTATGCGCTCCTACCACGTACAATTTTAAGCTTTGAAATATATGGAGGCTAATAAAGATTTTCCATAATAACTTACTAGAAAGTCTTAATTCTATTAAAAGACACAGAGGCAAGCATTATGCTTCTCTTTCTTTATTTTTAACATATGAAGGAAGCTCAGCAGCAAGTATTTGTTGCACCTGACTGCAAGCACATAGTATGCATAATATAGGTGTAGTAAAATATCAACAAAAACATCAAAGTACTAAAGTTCAGTTTAACACTGCCTCTGAAGGAAGAAAAACGAATTTCCCATGAGACACTCCATAGTTCACCTAAGGTCACCAACATGTGAAACTAGTCCACCAATAGTCACACAGATGTCCCCATAAACAGTCCTGAACATGATGTAACTTCCTCTTTCGAGGCTGCATACTTGGCTGCTCGTATACCAGTGGAGTGAAACTGTGCCAGAATCTGTCTGGTGCAAAGGAGAATACACCGGGTATCAGACGGGCTTGTCTGTTGGCGCTGTCATGGAAGAAACAAATCAGAATTACTTCATGCGTATGGAAACCCTAGTTCCCTAGCGGGGGTGGGAGAGAAAACAGTGCGTTATCTAAAGTTTACGCATAACATGAAAAAAACATTTTTCAACAATGCAAATGATAATGGACCTCACGCGTGGCATGCGCCGTTATTTCTCTCACCGGGCAGGATAATGCTCGCCTCTGTGTTTTTAATGGAATTAAGACTTTCTAGTAAGTTATGGAAACTCTTTATTCTATGTCAAGACCGGAGGCTCACATTATGCTTGTTTAAAGCTCACTTACCACAATCGAAGCTGGCTGTTCTACCAGTTTACAGTTTAATTGCTTAAAAATCGACTCACCTGCCCAATCGGCTATCCTCATGATGTCCTCTAAACGGACTCCAACTTGAAAGGCTTTTGAAGCCATGGTCCCTCTCGCGGAGTGGGCGCCGAAGTGGGTAGTATCTATGCCTACTTGTATCAGAGTCCAACGCACCCAGCGTGCCAATGGTGGGGTGGAAACTTTGTAAGGCTTACGCAAGGCTATCAATTGCCCATTTTGAGAGCTTCTAAGAGGAGCTGTAGCCTCTTCATAGACTTCAAACATCTGATCAGGCAAAGCTTGGGCTGCTCTCTAAAGGCGGGGTAAAATATCACCCTCGAGTTGCATTTAGTCCTTCTGTGTATGTGAAACACTATATTATCAGGAGAAAAAGTCCTGCCTTCTAGGCCAAGAGCTCTGACGTCCGAAACCCTCCTGCAGGAAACCAAGCAGAGCAGCGTAGTCAGCTTGCCGGAGAGAACTGTAGGTGATAATCTTTTTCTTTCATGACCACCTAATGAGGAGTTAAGTACTTTATTGACGTCCAACAGCTTGTTATAGCGGGATGGAGGAGGCACCGTAAGCCTAACGCCCTTGAGTAACCTACAAACGAGGTGATGTTCACCCGCTGGGACTCCCTGAATGGGGTTGTGGCCGGTGGAAATTGCCGGGCGATAAGCGTCGGCTGTCCTATATGCGATACCCCTCTCAACTAATGATGCTAGAAAGTTGAGGATCTCCTCTATAGGTGCTGAAACTGGATGAAGCCCTTGATCTTGGCACCAGATCCTCCAGGCGTTCCAAGAGTTGGAGAACTGTTTGAGGGTAGCAGGGGCCCAGCTCTCCTCGATGAGGTTGACGGCCTTGAGTGACATACCTGGGACTCTCCACCTTGACCTGAAATCCTCCAGGCTGCTAGGATCAGTGACCCACTGAGTAGAAGGGGGTGATGTTGACCTGACAGATCTAGCAGGAGACCTGGAAAGCGGGGTAGAAGGATTGGAGAATCCGAGGAAAGTTCCAGAAGAACTGGATACCAGGTCTGAGAGGTCCAGACCGGGGCTATAAGGACCAACTCTGTTCTCTCCTGATGGGCCTTCACCAGGGTCCTCGCTATCATGGTAAAAGCATAGTGGATCCCCCTTAGTCCAGAGCTGCAGGAACGCGTCTGTCGCAGTTGATGCTGGATCCGGTCTCCAGCTGTAAAACACTGGTATTTGTGTGTTGAGGCGGTAGGCAAAGAGATCCTTGGACATGGGGCCCCAAACTTGTTGGAGGCAAAGAAAGATATCACTGCTGAGCCTCCAGTCGCTGTCATCAATAGAGTGGCGGGAGTGCCAGTCTGCCACTATGTTTGTGAGACCCGGAAGATACTCTGCTGTTACGGAGATCTGGTGCTCTAGACAGAAATGCCAAAAGTCTTTGGCCAACTCCGCCAGAGGCCGAGATTTCGTGCCACTGAGATGATTTATGTATCTCACTGCAGAAACGTCAATTTTTAGCAAGATACAACAACTCGGTCTGCCTCTGGCAAAGGAGCGCACAGCGAAAGAGCCTGCAAGGAGTTCTAGGCAGTTCATATGCATTTGTAGTTCCTGGGGGGACCAAGTTCCCCCTGTGGCTATTGGACCGGATCTCTCTCCCCAACCGGAGTGGCTGGCATCCAATTCGATTAGAATATCTGGGGGGATCCAAAGATGGCTGTGCCATTCCAGGCCTCCATGTGAGTGAGCCACCAGTTGAGTTCCGTTCTCGCCTGTGGCGAGAGCGTCAGACGCTGGGAGTAAGAGAGACTGCGCCTTAGATGTTGGCCTTTGAGGGTTGCCAGTTATATGGTCGAAAACAAAAGGATCGAATGCCTTTTGATCGACAGTAAAATGATCGAAAAAAAGGGTCGTTTTCTTCATTAAAAACATTTTTTACCAACCCAGAATATATATAAATAAATATTTTTTTTTTTTTAAATGTTAAAAAAACAACCTTTTTTTTCCCCGATCATTTGACTGTCGATCAAATGGTCATTCGATCCTTTGTTTTCGACCATTTGACTGGACACCGCCTTTGAGCCTCTGTAATTCTCTCAGATGAGTCACTACGGGCCTCAGAAGCTTGGTAAAAAACCAAGGTGCTGAAGAGAACCCGAACAGTAAACTTGTTAACTCCCACTTGATGTTTCCATGAACACCTCATAACCTACGTGGGCCCGATGTATGGGCAGAGCGAGGTAAGCGCCTTTCAGGTCTAATCGCATAAGCCAATCGTTTGGTCTCAAGATGTCCCTGAGCATCTGGATGCCTTCCATCTTGAAATGACAGTAGACAATGAAATCATTGAGAGCCCTTAGATTTATCACTGGGTGTACTTTCCGTTTCCTGCGTACTAAAAATATGGGGCTGTAGAAGCCGCTCTTGCTTGAGCAGGGGCGAATTGCCTGTTTCCGGTATAAACTTTGTATTTCACTGTCTAGTGCTACTTCGTCCATTGTGGACATCGCTACTGGAGAGGGGTGACAAGCTTGAAAGGGTTGTGCGAAGAACTCTAGGCACAGACCACCATCTGCGTCCCTGACCCAAGCATCCCCTGATAAGGAGTCCCATGCACACGCAAAGAGAACTAGTCTCCCTCCTATGGGCGCTTGCGGCGCTGGCGCTGCTATAAATACACTGACCTGTGGATTGTTGATGGCCGGGTATCTGGCGGCTCTCCTGTCAACCACCACCCCTTCCTCGCCCACTTGAAGGAAAGAAGGTGTCCGAACGGTCTTGCCAGGCATGGTGTTGGTTCCTGGATTGTTGAAGGAGTAGCGGCCGGAAGAGCGACCTCGACCTCGTTCGGCCCTGGAGAAAACTTTTGAAGAAAAAACTCTTGATGGAAGCTTGAGCCTTATCTAAGGCGGTAAAAGTACCAACTAATTTTGACATCTCCTTCATAAAGGTATCGCCGAAAAGCAGACCTTGAGCTGTGGCACCTGACTCGGTGTCCGCTGGCTCACTCAGCTTAGCGTCAATCTTGAATAGGATGCCTTTCCGGGGTTCTGCCGATATGGCGCAGCTGGCATTTCCCAGCAGACAAATTGCTCTTTCGGCCCAACCTGAGAGAATTACCAGGTCAATGGGGTCGCCTGTGTCGATGGCAGATTCAGCTAAGTCCATCATTTTCGCCAGGGGACCAGTGACATCCGCAACTGTCCTGGCAAGACCTCAAGGCGCGGTCAATGCCCTTTCTTGGATCTTTAACATTCTAGCCCAGGAAGGTGATCATTTTGGAGTCTAGCTGCAGAGTTAAAGCTACCTTCCCTGGAATCTCAGGGCGAGGGCATTCTACTTACAGTCTGGCTCTAACCTCTTTATCCAGAGGCTTACGCAGCCTGGTTTTGATATACTCCATTGTTCTGGACAATTGTTCCCAGTCGGTAGATCTGGGATGTACTAGATCTTCGGCGTAAACATCCCTCTAGAAGGAGACACTTCACTGGCTGACTTCTTGGGGATGGGGGCTGCCGCAATCCCCGAAGTTGAGGGTCATGACCCTATGGTCTGAATATCCTCATCTGAGGAAATGGGAGACTGATCATCGATATTGTATACTCCTTTGTCGTGTTCGTCATCCGTGTCCTGTCGATATCCCTCTGGGCTTGAGGGTCTTATACCCCTGTTGTCTTCCTGGGGGTAAGAGGGTCCATCGAGGGAAGGGGTTGTTTCCTTCCTGTTCATAAAGGTCTTTTTCAGCTGGGAGAAGGCGTCCGAGACGGCAACAGTGGCAGGTTCTGGCTGGCTCAGGGGGAGGGGGGCGTTCAGAGGGGTGGGGTTTGGGTCAGATAGGTTTTACTCAGACGAGCCAGAGTACATCCCCAACTGAAAAGGTGCTTTCTCTTGTGTGTTCTTTTTCTCCCAGGCGGGGAGGTCTCTTGTAGGTGCTCCTCCATGCGGTCCAGGCGCTCCTGGATTGGTATGAGCATCTCTGATACAGCCTTCTTCATAATGGTCTCGATAGAGGATCCCAGTACCTTTTTTTAAGGCTGTTAGCCACTGCCACTTCATCTATAGGGTAATCCTCCTCCTCATACTCAGACCAATCCTGGACTGCCTGAGGGGAGTACTGGGCTGCCATAATTCTACTAATATATAGCACCTTTCTTAATCTTTTTTTTTTTCTTCATCTCTAATATCTTCTGTGGGCACTGGACACCTTCCCTCTAGCCCACTCGGACAGGATTATATGAGACTGATCCCAGTCTTCAGACCTCTTGTGACTGTCTGTAAATCTTCTTTCCTGTCTCTTAAGTTTTCTTTCTTTTCTTTTTTTTTTATATGTCAAAAAAGGCAATTAATGAAGATTGATGTAGCTTCTGAAGCTCGCGATCGCAAATCCGCGATGAAAAAGAAACGGAAATGCGTTTGCATGCGCCAGAAAACAGAGAAAAGGACCAGGGCTTCCTAAAGCTCCCTCTAGTGGCCGCAGGCAGCGCTGTGGCTAAAATGGAGATGAGGCTGCTTCCCCGAGCCTCTGGATACTCGCGCCAAGCCGGGGAAGTAAGTGAAATGCTCAGCTGAGGCAGCCCTCTTGAACGCAGTAAGCGAACGCTTATCAGCGTTCGACAAGAAAACAAACTGCTTTCGGATGTTCGTTACGTTCTCCAACGCCGGCAGGAAACAGCTGGCGTTTGAGACATTCCACAGAAGCTGAAGGGGACGTGAAAGGCGTACCTCAGAAGAAAAAGGCTTCAAGGCATAAAAGGTAATGTGAAGATCGCGTCAATAAACAGAAGCTATGTAGCTTATGAAAAACAAAATTAACTATACATAAGCAGAAATATGCAAAAAAGTAAAATTACGTTGTAAATGCAGTCTAGACCATGAATGTACTTATCTCTTGCTGTGAGCAGCAAAGAAAGAGGAAGTTACATCATGTTCAGGACTGTTTATGGGGACATCTGTATGACTTTTGGTGGACTAGTGTCACATGTTGGTGACCTTGGGTGAACTATGCAGTGTCTCATGGGAAATTGAGTTTTTCTTCCTTCAGAGGCAGTGTTAAACTGAATTTTAGTACTTTGATGTTTTTGTTGGTATTTTACTGCACCTCTTATGCATGCTATGTGCTCGCAGTCAGGTGCACAAAAATACTTGCTGCTGAGCTTCTTTCATGTGGGATACATTACTCACCGTAATCTTATTTCTGATGCTTGCATCTGCTTAGATTCACATGCTGTGCATAGGCCGACATCTAGTGGAAGCTGCGGAGTATTCCAGTTTGTTTTTCGAAACTCGAAAATGGGCATAAACCTAGGGCGTGCCAGTACTACTATCCCTAGTGTGACGTCCACTGTACCCATGATCCCTCACACGTGTAGGACCCTCAGATTGTATTTTTTCTGACAGGAGGAGTAGAGCGAGTACAGATTATCCAAGCAGATAGATCAGACTAAAAGCATCCATGCGCCTTCTCTCAGAGCGGAGGAAGGGCGGGCGCATGTGAATCTAAGCAGATACAAGCATCAGAAATACGATTACGGTGAGTAATGTATCCCTTCTGAGGCTTGTGGAATCTGCTTAGATCACATGCTGTGCATAGATTAGCGAGCAGTGTTAGAAGAAGGAGGTGGGATGTGTGAAGGGTCATGAGCAAATAAATGTCTTAGAACCGCTTGTCCCACTTGAGTATCTGTCTTGGAATGAGCGTCAATGCAGTAGTGCTGAGTAAAGGTGTGAATAGAGCTCCATGTAGCTGCTTTGCAAATGGTGTCAAGGGGTATATTTGCAATGAAAGCCAGAGTGGCCTCAGTGCCTCTTGTAGAGTGGGCCCTTGGCATAAAATGCAGAGTTTTATCTGAAAGGGAGTAACACAGCTGGATACATTTGACTATCCATTTTGAGATGGCACCTTTAGAGACACGATCTCCTTCTCTGCCTGTAGCTACGGAGACGAACAGTTGATCTGTCTATCTTAGTGGTCTGGTCTTGTCTACGTAGTAGAGAACTGCTCTTCGCACATCTAGTGTGTGTGTATTTTCACCTCAGCAGAGCTCTTGGGTTCTTGGAAGAAGGCCGGTAGCTCAATGGACTGGTTAACATGGAATTTTGAAATGAGCTTAGGTTGGAACCTAGGGCGAGTTCGTAGAACAAGTTTATCCTTATGAAAAGTAAAGAAAGGATCCTGCACGGACATAGCCTGAATCTCGCTGACCCTTCTTATGGATGTAATGGCTACTAAGAAGGCAGTTATATAGGTCAGGTGTTTGAGACTAGCTTTATGCATGGGTTCAAAGGGGGAGCCCATGAGTTTAGCAAGCACCACATTAAGGTCCCATCCTAGTGGTGGGTTCGAAATTGGAGGGTGGAGTCTCTTTACCCCTTCCATAAAGGCTTTAACCACTGGTACTTTCCACCACAACACTTTGTTATGGGAGGTGGTGTAGGCTGACAGCGCCGCCAGGTCTACCTTGAGTGAATTAAATACCAACCCTGCATCCAGCAGGTGGAGCATGTAGGTGACCATTTCAGAAGGAGTGCAATCAACTGGGTTTATTTGTTTATTCTGGCACCAAATTACGAATCTCTTCCATTTATCAAAGTAACAGTGTCTTGGGTTTGGTTTCCTTGATTCTTTTAGGCTATCTATGCATCTCTGTGGTAGATTGAGATGGCCAAACTCTGACTTCAGGAGCCATGCTGCCAAGTTCATCGAGCTAGGTTGAGGATGCACGGTTCGTCCTTCGTGCTGGGATAGTAGGTTGTGCCAGCACGGGAGTCAGATGGGTTTGCACACTGCCAGTTCGCGCAGGTGCGGGAGCCATGGTTGTCTCGCCCACATGGGAGCAACTAGGATGAGCGTCATCGATTCCCTCTGCATCTTGTTGACCACCTTCAACAGAGGGCTTGGTGGAAAAGCGTAGGCGAACATCCCCGTCCAGTTCATCCATAGAGCGTTCCCCATGGAGCCTGGCTGGGGGAACCTGGATGCGAATCCTGGGCATTGTCCCGTTTTCGCTTGTGGCGAATAGGTCTATAGTGGGGCAACCCCACTGTGAGAAGAGGTCTCACACGACTTCTTCGTGTAGACACCATTCGTGTTCTTCCGGGAGGGGATCTCTGCTCAAAGCGTCCGCTAGTGAATTGAGATCCCCTGGAACATGTTGAGAAGACAGGCAAATGTTCCGTCTGAGATCCCATGTCCAAATTGTCTGGGCAAGCCTGGACAGATTTGGTGAACGACTGCCCTCTTGTTGGTTTATGTAAAACATTGCCGTTGTGCTGTCTGTTAAGATCTGCACCGACAGGTTCAACAGGTGGGGTTTGAACGCTCGAAGCGATCTGAAGACCGCCAGAAGTTCTAGCAGATTGATGTGATTCTTGGCCACTGTGTGCGACCAGAGATCATGAGCTGTGTGGTGAAGGAGGTGTGCTCCCCACCCCGACAGGTACGCGTCCGTAGTGACTACCGCCTGTATCTCTGGATCGTAAAAGGGTTTCCCCTTTGACAGGATCTCTCTTGTCCACCAGCGAAGACTTTGTACCAGTGTTGGCGAAACGACCACTAGATGGTCCCACTGACCACTTGCCCGAGACCACTGTTTTGCCAACCATTCCTGCATGGGTCGCAGGCGCGCGTGGCGAACCGGGTAAATACATGACGCCATCATGCCTAGCAAACACATCGAGTTGCGCACCCTTATCTGGCGATATAGAGGAATTTGCAGTAGTAGATTCCGAATTATTTCCTCTGATGGAAAGGCCAACCCCTCGAGTGTTTAGGACAGCTCCTCAGAACTGTTTGGAGATGCTTGGCACCAGGCTTGATTTTTTTCTCGTTGATTGAGAAACCCAATTCGAAGAGGAGGTTGATCGTTCCTTGGATGCTGAATCTGCAAATTACTGGGTTCTCCCCTGTGATGAGCCAGTCGTCCAGGTAAGGGTACACTGGGATTGCCTCCCTGCGCAGGTGCGCAGCCACCACCGCCAGTACCTTGGTGAATACTCTTGGAGCAGAGGCTATATCGAAGGGCAGTACCTTGAACTGGTAGTGCTGACTGTCCACCTTGAAGCGCAAGAATCTTCTGTGCGCTGGAAACATGGAAATATGAAAATAGGCATCTTTCATGTCCAATGTTGCCATGTAATCTCCTCTTTTTAGGAGGGGGATTAACTCTTGGAGTGTAGTCATGCAAAATTTTTGGGGCTTGACATACTTGTTTGCAGGGCGTAAGTGTAATACTGGGCGCATTGTCAGATCTTTTTTTGGCACAAGGAAGTAAGTTGAATAAATACCCTTGTTTACCTGGTTGCCCAGGACGAGTTCTATCGCGTCCTTTACGAGAAGATTGACGATTTCCTCGAGGAGGATCTTTTGGTGGTCCAGGGAGTGTATTTTTTGTCTTGGAGGGTGGTTGCGGGGACACTCCAACAGTTCGATGCAGTATCCCGCGGACACTGTGGACAGCACCCATCTGTTCAAGGTGATCCCTTCCCATGCCGGGGTGAAGATGGAAATGCGCCCCCTACTGGTCCTCGGCTTCTCCGTAATAAATCGACCCTGCTTGGTTGTCCAGTATTTGTATGTCTGGGTGTTCAGCATACTGATGGTAAGGTTGAATAGAGAGTGGGTCTGAAATCAGACCCTGAGCTGGCGTCTCATTCAGAGGTCTCTTACTAGGAGGCTGAGGGTCTTTGGATCCTGAAGGAGTAGAGGTGTCAGGGGTATTCTGATAGCTCAGAAAATAGTCAGGGTTTCTCATAGAAATTAGCCATAAAAGACATTCTTCTCATCACCCTGTCGATGTCATCACAGCTCCATTCCCTGGAACTGGGAATGAACACCTCTTGCTGAGGTTCTTCTTCTATTCCCATATCCTGTGGAGTGGGAGGGACAACTTTAGGCCTAGTGATAGGGTCAGGGGTCTTAGATTTATCTTTATCCGAAGATTTATGTTTGTCCTTCTGGACCTGGGGTACAGATGTTTTCTATGATGACTTCTGCTGTTTTTCCCCTTTACCATGAGTAGAGGCATGTTTCCATGAGTCTTTGGCCTTCTCTGAATCTTTCGACGCCTGGCGCCGAGATTCGGGGGTGGTTTGGCTAGGTTCTGTAGCTTTAGAGGGTGTGCGTCGAGACTCAGAGGCAGACGTGGAAAGGACTGCCGGAGACAACTTTAAGCGTGCTGGTTGGGGGTAGAGGTCAGATTCGTCTTCTGATGACCATACCTCTGTAACTTTGGGGAGCGGGGCACCTTTGGCAATCGTGGACGGTTGCCGTGTGTCGTGAGGCGATCTCGACCTGGAACGCCCAGAGGACACAGATTCTGTGGACCGCTCTCTGTGCCTCTTTCTTCCGATCACTCGACACGCATATCAAGTCTCGGCTGGGGTTAGTGTGTTTAGGTGCAGTAGTGTGAGTAGCGCTCATGTCGCTGAGTGTAGTCCCCATAACTGCCCCGCCGGACAATCCTCCGAGGCCGTGACTCGCACTTGCTTGGGTGTCTATAGACACCCCTGTGCCCTCGCCGTCCGAAATGGCGGCGTTGCTGCCATCACTGAAGGAACCCACCGCCTCCATGGCCTCGAACTGCCTGGCGTAATGGGCCCAACGTTTAGTGGAGCAGTCATTTAGTGTTTTAGCTTTGAAGAGCTTACACGTTCTGCAATTAGCTTTGGGGTGATCCCTAGGCAGACAGATTACAGGTGTTATGCTTATCTACCCAAGGAAACTTACGATTACACTTGGGGCAGAATTTAAATGGAATACTCTTCATATGTTACTTTATGGCAGCGGGCGAGTATATGTAGTAAATAAACGAGTGCGAGTATGTCCCCCCCACTCTCCCTACTTGCAGGGCCGAGGCCAGAGGCCTTCTGAGGCCCAAAGTCCGTCGTGCAGTCTCGACGGCTGTTTGTTCTTCAGACCGCCGTCGAACTTCGGAATCTCGACGTGGGATTTAAAGAACGGGGAATTTTAGATGAATTATGACAAAATGCCTGAAAGCCAGGGAACTCCGCAACTATGCTTCCGACAAGTATGGCGGAAAAAAACAATCCGAGGGTTCTACACGCCTGAGGGATCATGGGTACAGTGGATGTCACACTAGGGATAGTATTACTGGCACGCCCTAGGTCGACGCCCATTTGAGTTTCGAAAAACAAACTAATACTCCACAGCTTCCACTGGATGTCGGCCTATGCACAGCATGTGATCTAAGCAGATTCCACAAGCCTCAGAAGTTATGTTATTTTTCATTTGTATAGCGCCTTATGATCTCAAGGCGCTGGTAGGTTGAACGCCCTCGGGAACCGCAGTTCAAGGAGAGAGGAAGAGAGAAAAAAAAATTTTAAAAAAGGAAAAAACAACAGGTCTGTGTGCAGCCTGTGTGGTTGTGCATGATAGCTGCTTCTTAGCGGTAGGTGTGTTGCTGAGGAGATCAGTTGAATGTGTTCAGTCTGGAGGGTTGACAAGCAGACTGAGTTATGGCTGCGTTAGGCCCGAGGAGATGCCTAAGCTAGTCTGTGTGTGCTAGCTAGATGTGTTTTATTAGGATGATGGGTCATGATAGTATGAGAACAGCTTTACCTAATGTGTCATAGTACTGCTGTGTTCTAGTTGAATTGTGGTGTATAGGAGAGAGAAAGCGTAGTAGTGTGATATTGTGGTAATCAGTGAAGTGTATGCAATCAGGCACAATCTACCTACTAAATTTAACTTTAACACAGTGACGCTATTAGGGTACATTCAATGTTGTTGGTGATACTATCTTAATTCAACTCTAATACAGTGACTCTAATAGGGGATGCTTCTAGGTTGAACTTTTAACACAGTGACGCTATTGGCGCACACTCAATGATGTTGGGAATACCGTCTAGGTTCAACATTAACACAGAGATGCTACAAGGGTGCGCTTTCTAAGTTCAACTTTAACACAGTGATGCCATTAGGTACACTTTCTAGATTCAACTTTAAGATAATGACGCTATTAGGGCACAGACATTTATGTTGGGAATATCTTCTAGATTTAACATTGACACAGCGACTCTATTAGGACACACTTTCTAAGTTCAACTTTAACACAGTGACGCCATTAGGGCACAAGTTTTAGGATTAACTTTAACACAGTGCCTCTATTAGGGCACACACTCTAGATTCAACATTAACACTGACGATTTTTAAAGGCACACTTATTAGATTCAACTTTAACACAGTGACGCCATTAGGGCACAAGTTTTACGATTAACTTTAACACAGTGCCTCTATTAGGGCACACACTCTAGATTCAACATTAACACTGACGATTTTTAAGGCACACTTATTAGATTCAACTTTAACATGGTGACGCTATTGGGGCACACTCTCTAGATTCAACCTTAACACAAGGGCGCTATTAGGGCACACCTTCCAAGTTCAGCTCTAACACAGTGACGCTATTAGGGCGGGCACACTCTATATTCAACATTAACAAAGTGATGCAACTAGGGCGCACCTTTTAGATTCAGCTTTCACGTGGTGACACTTTAACTTTAACACACTGATGTCGTTGGGAACACTCACTGATGTTGGGAATACCGTCCAGCTTCCGTATTAGCACAGTGGCGCGGTTAGGGCGCACTTTTTAGATTTAGCTCCAAAACACTGACACTATTAAGCATACTCAATGATGTTGGGAATACAAGCGTGATTCAGCTCTAACACAGTGGCACTATTAGGGCACACTCAATGATGTTGGGAATACTGTCTAGATTCAACATTAACACAGATGCTATAAGGGCGCGTTTTCTAAGTTCAGCTTTAACACAGTGACGCTATTAGGGCACACTTTCTAGATTCAACTTTAAGATAATTACGCTATTAGGGCACACACATTGATGTTGGGAATACCTTCTAAATTTAACATTGACACAGTGACGCTAATTAGGGCATGCTTTCCAAGTTCAACTTTAACACAGCAACTCTATTAGGGCACACTTTCTAAGTTCAACTTTAACACAGCGAGGCTATCCGAGCATGCTTTCCAAGTTCAACTTTAACACATTGACGACGCAATTAGGGCCCAATTTCTAAGTTCAACTTCAACACAGAGCCGCTATTAGGGCACACCTTCCAAGTTCAGTTCTAACACAGTGACGCTATTAGGGCGTACACTCTCTAGATATCATTCACAAGTCTAAGTGCGGGATATGCCATAATTCACAATTCAATCGAAGTGTGGCACATGCTATCGTTCGCAATTCTATCATTTACAGTACCAACTAAGTGAGCTATATGCTACCAGTCATAATTCTGTCTAGATGAGGTACATGCTATCATTTACAATTCCATCGAAGTGTGGGACATGATATCATTCATGATCCCATCCAAGTGCGACTCTTGGTAACATTGTTGCACCTGTCTTAGAGTGAGGCTGGTTAATCATCATTGTCTCTGGGAGTGGCAAAAGTTAACATTGGTAAGTATGTTAGTATGTTATGCAGGACAACCTTTACAGGTCAGCCTTGAATGGATTTAGCTTGGTGGTCAAATCTCTGTAGGTGTGCATGGTGCGAGTCTATGGCAGTTTACGTAAAGGAAAGATAAGGTAGAGTGGCGGGGGCTTTCTGGAGTAGAGTGATCGTTCTACACCCCCACCCATGCCACACACAGTTTTGTTGGTGTCTGTTCACTGCTGGCTTCCCCTGCAGACACCTGCAGACACTTTCTGGAGCCGCCCTTTGCCTTGGGGTCCTTAGCCGCAGGGGCTGCCGGGCAGAGGGCTGCCCTGGGAAGGTCAGTTATGACCAGGTGAATGTACCAATCAGGGCAGGTTGGAGGGGGGTGGAGGGTGGGACTGGAAAAAGGCCAGACACAAACCAAGGACTACACCCCACAGACTGCACCCTTTGGATGCAGCCCAGACCAGAAAAAGTCCTCAGAAGCCAAAACAAACACTAGACAGACACCAGATTAGCACACAGTGCTCACCAAAAAATATAAAATACATAAATGGTTAAGTAAATAAATGAATAAATAATACATTTTGAAGAGAGAAGAAAACAAAATATTACAATTTGAAAAAGAAACTCACAGCACACCAAAAGAGTGCATAAAGCGGGCCAAAAAACGGATTACAATCATTGTGAAACGACTCACTCACAATCAATTAGCACCTAAGGTTGATTCCAGACTGGAGTCACTGCCACATCCTTCCACATGGCTCTCCACAAAGCAAATGGAAAATGGCTGCTGAAACCAAGCCACAAACACACCTGACTTTTCCAACCAATTTCAAGTGTGGAGGGTGGGACTGGGAAAAGGCCAGACACAAACAAAGGACTACACCCCACAGACTGCACCCTTTGGATGTACCCCAGACCAGAAAAACGGCCTCAGAAGCCAAAACAAACACTAGACATATGTTCAAAATGAAACAAAAGAGAAGCATAATGTGAGCCTCCGGTCTGGACATAAAATTGGAAATTGCGTGTTCCTCGAACACTTTGAAACGTACAGTTCAGGACAGCTCTAGAATAGAAGCAAGCAAGTGAGGTGCATGCTGTGATTTGGTTTCTACCGTTTAGGTTTTTCCATCAAAAAAGGCAAGGGATGAGTGTGAATGAGATCAGTGCGAGCACGTGACAAGATCGATAAACCCAGAGCCATCTTGAGCATCATGAGGGCACAGCTCCCCATCCAATACACCAAGGCGCTACAAAGTATACTGCTTGTGCTGGTGGATTATAGCCACTTCTTTAAACTTTGTGATGTATCTGTTTTTAAAATGAACATTGGTAATTGGTACCCAATTTAAAATTCCCTCTTTGATCTGCCTGGTACCTATTGTTCAAGTACGTCGAGCCCCTTCACCCCTTCAACGTCCACTGCAAGGGATGATTTGTTGGGAATTAAACACATACTCCCCTACACGGCTACTTAGCAAATGACATGTTGAATGACAATCCTTAAAATACAAAGAGGGTGGTAAAGAATTATACGGGTGCCTAGGTCATTTATTTGTAAGAAAACACCAGGTTTTTGGCAGTGTAGGTTGGCCATTTGCAAAAGAAATCATTTTGCAATGTCACTGCTCTCTGAATGATTGCGTGGAAGGATGAGGATTTTTTAAAGCTAAAATAATCTAATTTTCCTGCTGCCATGCTACAGAGAAGAGTATTATGTTTGTGTGGCGCATTGACCAGTAGAAAGGTCACCCTGGAGGCATTCTCCTCCACAGTAAAGTGAGGTATGGGGCAGCGATATAGCTGTTGGGGTGAGTGTGAGCTAAGGGATCCTGAGGGTCTGGGGGGGGGGGACAGGGAATGTAGCAAGTTGCTGTCATAATACTGCTTTCTAAGATGACTCAGATGAGATGCAGCTTTGTACGTTTGGTTAAAAAAAGTTGTCACCACCAAGGAAACCAGGAGGCAGGATCAAATGAAAAAAATAAAAGAGAAAAAAAAAAAAAAAGTTCCTACAAATTGACAAGAGCTTTGCAAATACCAATACTTGCCACTTTATGGCAAATAAACCCCCCCGAATTTGAACATTAATGGCCTTTTGAGGTGTTTGGTATATATTAGTCTGTGGGTATTTGGATCAAAATACTTGCTGCCAGCATACCACATTCCCAGTTGTGGATTCCCTTGAACAAATCCGAACTTACAGATAGAGTACTGAAGTGCAAGTAGTGCAACTGAAGTTGACCGATGCTCAATCTGAACTGAGGCTTGAATATCCAGGTCGTGTTCTAGTTGGCCAAGCAGCGCTCTCGTTCCTCACTGCCTTGTACATTCTATTCTGTTTCACCAGTTTCCTCATACCTCTCTTCCTTTCTACTAGAGCACAATATCAGGTGTGCGTTGTGACACAAATGTAAACCGAAGCAGGGGAATGGAAAAGTGGTGACCCTTTGTCATAGTCATCTTGCCAATGCATGAAGAGGGGAATTCCACAAATCGAACCACTGAATTTCAGAGCGCCAGACAATTGGCCAGTACACCATGCCAACAGTCTACCCTGGAAATGCATGCTATGGGGCGGAGCCATGAAACTATTTTCCATCTTGCTTGTGCAAATGCACAATTGTTGGAAAACGATGCAGACTGCATGTAGAGCTTTTTAACCTAGGGCAATTGTGAATGCCGAACTTGCAGTGCAGTGTTCAAATTGCGGGTGTTCAAATTGCATGGTATCAGAATTGCACTTCAGATGCTAATTGAACCGAAAGTTGGCATCACGTTGGGGATGGTAGCATGTTAAAAATAAAGGTCCATGGCTTCTGATGGGCCAAATCAAACCAGGCAGGGTACATTAGGGGACGAGAGCAGTACTTCTGTTCTTGACCAGTTGTTTGGGTTTTGGGAAAAACACATTGGTGATACAGAAGCTTTAGAACTACGCTACAATTTGTATAGTATTCAAGAGAGTGTTTGAGCCTTCCGATATATAGTTAATGATGCACGTAAGCGGTTACCTCCAGGTATTTAATAACACATCGAAATATGGCAAATCGTAACAGAAACAAAACGTACACAAACGAATGCACCATATACAATTACAGTGTCCCTTCGCATTACTTGTGGGTCACATTAATGTGACAGGAAAAGTCCTCCAGCAGTTTGCTGTACAAGGGCCATCGCTCTCACACATGCAGAGGTTGTAGTTTCATTTGAAAATCCTGTTCTTCTACATATTTCTTCCCTCAGAGATCGCTACTTTGATCCGCACGAGGCGTCAAACGAGGACGCCAATTCAAATTCTGAGCGTGAACCTTTCTTCAAGAAAGAGAAGCAAGTGAAAGATGCAAAAGCCAAAGGTCTTCTTTTTCAGCAGTGCCAGATTGCATCATAAGGATATTAGGAAAGGGGAGGTTGGACGTTGGTGTTGGAGAAGATCAAGGAGGGTGAAGCCTATGGGCTGGAAAAGAACCCATTTGCTTGGTGGAGCCCTAGGCGCAAGGGGTCATTACTGTATCTCTTTGGAAGACCCCTTTGCAGAAGCTCTGAGCCAAGAGGTCACTTGTGAAATAAGCAACATTTTGGCATGTACGCTACTCGAACAAAAAAATGCAACAAAAGTATTTTAAGAATGATGTAATCTAAAATGCATGTTATACATGCCAATCTGATTCTGTTGAGATGAGGACAGAATGCCAAGTGTAAGGTAATAAACATATTACAAAGAAAAGAAGATGCACAATGCTTTAGAGAAATCAAAACTGTCTCATGCTACAATCTTCTACTGTGACATCATAATCCTCTAGTTAGGACAGGGAAAAAAGTAAAAGCAGAGCTCATTCGGTGCAGCTACCACCCACAGAAGGTCCAACCTCCATTCGGAAGAGAAGCACTCACATTCATTGCATTGACTTATGGAGCTACATTTTCCAAAAAAACAAAACCAGCCTTTAAAAACAAAAACAAAAAAAATCTAAATTTCTAGGCACTACTGACTATTTGAACATAGCCCTTATTAAACTGGACAATATATCTTAAATTGCTCAACCATACCTCCTCTCCAGTTTAGCCAACCTTGTATTACCAGTGCTCAATTTAACGCTTACGCTAATCTAGCAGTGTGTGATGTTCACATATCAGAGATGGGGCTGTCAACCTTGAAACGTAGCAATTTGCAAGACAGTCCCTTTACTAAACACAGATTGCATTCCATGTCACGCCGATTAGCCTGGATAAGTAAGTAGACTAGTCTTCGGAGAGTGTGGTGTTCTGTTTTGGGGATCTGCAACAAGAGTTATCCATCTCTTTGCTTAAACATCTGCACTCTTCGATACCCCATCAATCTACTTAATCATTTGTACAATGCTAGATTCATTACCTATTCTTTGTGCATCTTCCCTTCCTCATCTCTTGCTTCTTAACCTTTATGCATGCTTCAATTTTTTTGTGCACACAAGGATTACATATACGTAGTTCTTTCAGCAGCCTACCTATCTAGACCATTTAAAGGTTACACATTATAAATCAGGATGAACCTGGTCAACGATGACCACATTATACTTAGGATAGCCTGAGCACATCTGAAGCCCCTCACGTACCATCAAGTACCCAGACTTTACATATTTTGCAGAACAGCAATCACCACTCTTCTAGCTCCCACTCGCACACTTTCTCATACTCTGCACCATATTTTATTAAAAAAAATGTTATTACTTCTTTTAAAATGAGGTAATTTCCCTGTCATTTCATCCTAAGCAGAAGAAGGTCCTGATGTTGCTGGGCGTGACTCCATGCACATTAACTCGGCCAAAGTTTATGCACTTTGAGGTCAATAGGTTAGTGAGATGGCACAGTATAAAAAACCCAGTACTCTAGAGTGGTAAATTATATATTCAGAATATTACTCCCTTCCTACAGTTCCCCTCCTACGTCCCAGCTCCTCGAGTCTTGAGGGGACGGCTGCATCTTCAGTCAGTGAGGCGTACTATCAAACAGTTCTGGATATGGAAAAGTGATAACTTGAACGTGCACGTTTTTTTACATTCGTAGAGCAATTCTCTCCAAAGAATATATTTTAACCTGAACAATACCCAAAGTTTTGTTACAAGTTAACAATCAAAATTCTCTCAGTAGGAAACCTGTTCGGTTTTATTTCATAGCTTCTTTAAGGATGGTATTTTGCACAGGTGTAATAGGCCAGCTGGAGAAGGCTGGACAAATGATTCAGCATTGAAGTTGACCAATTAGACAGTCAAAATGACACATTTTCTTCTGTCCTCGGTGGGTGAAGACACCTCTCCAAGAATGATCATTCAGAATGTTCCAATGAGTGTGTGTGTCGTGGCCCCACCATTTTGCTACATATTTTGGGAACTTTCAACTAGGGGAGAGGGACCTAGTTAGAGAATACAGGCCCAACAAAGGATGCAACATTCTTATAACATTGAAAGATGTTCAATAATGATGTGTATTTGGAAATAAAAAACGGTCGATTCCACTGTACAGCAGTACCAAGGATTATATGGTATTGTTTAATCCATAAAAACAACTATTTTTTCTTTAAGGTACAGCAAAAGTCATACAATAGGGACAACCACATTCACGCTTTCTTCTAATGCCCTAAACAACATGGAGGAATTGACCACAAAAAGGAGTCAGTTTCAGTTAAGGGTGCCTGGCGGATATCCATCCGACTCTGGGTGACATTTGCAAAACTGTAGAGCGATGGCTGGAAGGTTTTGAATAAATTAGAATGTCAGTCATTGCTCGGGGTAACCACACAAAACCAGCATTGTCCGGCCTTCATCCTAATTAAGAAGGGGAAAGACAAGTGTGCCTATAGAATACAATTCTTACTTCATGAATAATGTCCAACTCCAACTAGAATCTTCTGCAGTCAAGGTTGAACCTAGTCAGTGTGGAGCTGGACGGCACCTGCAGTTGGATTAGTGTGTCCTGAAAAAAATGATCCCACTCCCGCTTTGGTTTCACCAAAATCATTTACCTTGTTGCCCCCAAACCACTTTTAATGGGGTTCATCCCATACTACTCTCTACAGTTCCCCCCCACCTCTATAACTGCTCCCCTTCTACGTGTACCCATCTATTTTACTCCCCAAAGTAAATGACTATGAGCCCATGGTGCACATCCTCCTTGTATGGATGTAGAATTAATGTACAGAAGAAGAAAGGAGATCTTTCTTCTTCTGTACATACATTTTGCGACTTATATTCTATGCCCACAGTCCATTAAGTTAGAAGTTAAAAAGAAAAAAAATTATAAATAAAATGATTTTGAATTATCCTACATTTTTTGTCGTCCAATTCTTTTGCAAGCTACTCATCATGCTGCTCTGCACGATTTATTGGGGAGAGTTCTCCTGAACGTGTGCAGATATTTTCTCAAAGATGTATTCATGCTGTACCACAACTATGAACCTGCACATAGTGTGTACCCTTTCACACACAGTATCGGGCAATCGTTTATTTTCAAAATTGTGGATAGTAAAGTGTTGCATATGCGTTTTGTTGTTCCGTTACTAAATGGCAATGCTAGATTCACTGTTGCTATTCACGAACATGCAAGTATATTTTTAGCAAGCTGGTTTGTTTTTTGCATTTCTGCATTCCCAGAATGTGGATACCAGGGAACATCTGTGCCCTTCTCTAAACAGGCTCGAAATGGAGCAGAGGCACATCCTCCCCTGTAATAATGCTGAATTTCTATTTTGTTCTAGTGCTTTTTTTCAGCTTTCCACACAACGTTTGCGGTTTATTTATCGCAATGTAAAAATGAAGATGTGTGTATTCCGAGTTTAGCATTTCAGGGCTGCGCTTTTCCACTTCAGAGTGTGGTTCGCTCCTTCCACTTTGCAAAAACACATTATCATGTTTTTTTCCAGGTTTAAAATTAGCATAGTCAATTTGCAGAAGGATTAAACTTTCAGCAAATGCTGTTGAAAGCCCTTTTGCATCTGCGATAGTGTGATCACATCCTCGACAATGAACAGTGTATAGTCCCTTTATGAAAGTGATTGGACCCCAATATGCCATATCCTGCAATTTCAAGTCAATCTTTTGTAAACATCTGAAAAAAGGTCAAGGCGAGGACATTGCATGCCCTTTCCAACTTCTAAAGCATCAAAAAGTCTAATTTGTGTAGAATTCGGATTGATTCAACAGAACGAATATGCCTGACCCAGAAGGAACAGTGCATTTTCCCAATAATAAGTGCCTCCTGCATCCCCCAAAGGAGGTCACCATTTCAATAGCAAATGTGTCTGGGTTGTCAAGAATTCAAACACTGTTTGGATGCAGACCAGTTTCAATTCCGTCTTTCCTACACCAGTGTATGCTTAGGTTATATGTGATGAAGTCCATTCTTTGGTCTCTTCTGCTTGGCCAGGGATGTTCACATGAAAATGCACTATCAACCTCCTAATTAAGAGAGCATAAAGCGGTCTCTAACCATCCTTCAAAGGGGCACACAGGAGCTCAACTGGGTGCCCAAACTAAAGGTCCCAGTTTGCCAGTATATTTGTGTGGTCCGAAGTACAGGCCTCTAACCACCGCCAAAGCCCCGGAGCCTCCCACAGTCAGCAAACTTGCCATGGCTCACAACTTCTACCATCTATAGCCGATCCACGACTCCACACAACAGCATTGCCGAACCCGGCCAAGTACGGCTATTCAGCCCTCTGGCACCCACACTTGGGAGGACCAGCCCATTCCACCTGAAAACTCAACCACCAAACCCAATTGGCCTTGAAAAAGACTTAGGTTGAAACGCGCGTCGGCTGTGTAACATATCATCATGTTATGAATATTACATTTACATCCAATGATGTCTTTCATTGGTGCTGATTATAACAAGGAATAAACCTATAAATCTCATGTTTAACACACCAACAACCTGGACCATCTATTTTCTTGTGCAAACTACCTACAAACAAATACTGGACTATCAAACCCAACCAGCGCCTTTCCAGTCCAAAAGTTTGTCACTCCCCCCACAATCCATCTATGAACGCTGCTGGAACCGTAGATCTCCGGCGCTCCAGGAACATGCCCTTTCCTTACACACACTTAAGCAGAGAGAAAATCCTGCCAAAGACCCGAAACTGGCACCAGACCCATACACCAGACTGGCCAGGAGAAGAGATTGCCCCTCCTGCTCCTCCACATCATTCAGCATGTACACAAGAGTAGGGACTGAAGCCAAGATGGCTGGCCGTCCTCACAAAGGTTCAGTCCAGTCCCTCTTCTAGCCCATATGGCCCAGGTCACATTTACCAATCTGATCCAGCTCAACACAGAACCAGTGCTAGCCCTCATTCGGAATCCCAAACATGAGGCAGTCAGCTCTTCATAAAAGTTCAGCAGTTCACTTTATCAGAGTGGTGAGCTGTTGGAGGAGTTTGGAGAAAGATGACAGTTTGTGGAAATTTTCTGGAGAGACTGCAGTTTGAAAGAAGTTGAGGGATTATTAGCGAGCATGGAGGAGGTTGGAGAAGAGATTGAAGACGGTTGGCTGATAAGGCGATTGAGGAGAATGGTGGCAAAGATAAAGAAGAGGTTGGACAAAGAGGAGGTTGGTGTGGGAGAACATCAAGAGGACAAAGTGGGGAGTAGTGAGAAGGTCAGAAGCATAGAAGATAGAAGAGGAGGAGGTTTGGAATACCAAGGAAATCCGAGGCAGAAGATACTAAGAGGAGGAGGTAAAGAACACTGAGATGGTTGCTGGAAGAGAATATATGGAGGATATTGAGAACAAGAGGAGGTGGAACAGAGAAAACGTGGGTCATGAAAAGGAGTTTGATAATATTGTGAGGAGGTTGGCAGAGAAGGATGCAGAAAAGATTGGAGCAAGAGAGAAGCTTGAAAAAGATAGCTCAGAGTGAAGAGATTGGGTCAAGGGAGGAGCTTGATTGAGTGATCAGAGAGGAGAGGACAGGCACCCCCAAAAACAAATAATTGGGTGGAAAGGTTTTATTAAAGAAAGGAGAGAGGACACAGATGAAGAACAGAGGGAGTAGGTTAGCTAGATTGAAAGCAACAAGACACACCACAAAGCTTACACCAGGCACAGAAAGGGGCTGGGAAAAAGGAAAGACCGCTGCCCATGGTCTGAGAGGCAATGGAACGCTCTTCCACGGCTGGACAAACTGACAAAAGGCATGCTCCTCACAAAGTCTACTATACCATAGCCGGAGTAGGATACTAAACCTGCTGGAGCGGTTCCAGCTATATTTCTCCCTCCTTAGGAGTACTTAGCAGACTTGCATACTAGGATCGGAACATGGCTGAAGACAAAGAAAGGGCATAGAAACCCAAAACATAAAAATATGGTTTTGTTCTTGGAACTTTTTTTCTTTTGGTACACAGTTGTTTGTGAACAGGATACAGGGACCCTGGTAAACCTGAATGTGAGACTGTGACCCCGCTCAAGAGAGAGAGCGAGAGTGAGAGCGAATGAGTTAACTAAGAGAGTCAAATCCTGGAAGAGGGTACACCCTGGGAGGTAGAAGCCTTAAAAGTTATGTTGTTTTTTATTCCAACTCTTTATCACTGTGTCAAATCGTGGATCAAATCCTGAAAATGCACTTTTTGAACCGTCACCCCTATGTGAAATTATGTTTTTGTACTGTGCCAGATACCATTGTAGAGGTCTAGCAGCAAGGATGTTTGTCCAAAAAGGCGACACTAGACCTTATTCGGTGGAAGAGGCGAAGGAGGAGAAGAGTTAGACTAACATAAGAGAATTGTAAAGGCCAGAGGGATGGATATTGTGATCATGGTTATCATTTGTATTCCTGTAGTTGTGTTGAGCCATGAGGGAAAACCTCAGATCAGGAAAGGGGCTCGCTCATATGGCTCCTTGAAAAGAACATATAATCCATGCGGGTCTATAGGTTAACACAGAACGTGTATGCCTGGGTTCTCATTCCAACTTTATCACTATACCAAAACAAGCACTAGGTAAAGAAATCCGTGTTGGTTCCAATATAAATAGTAAAAACAGACTTTGGTCCACTGTTGAGGACTGGGGAGGCCAGGCCCTACTGAGCTACGAGTGGCAATAAAGGACACAGAATCACTGAATGCTTTGCATTAACTGGCAAGCGGGAAGCCGCTCGCCCACTTTATAACATGTGACCACAGCCGTCTGAAAACCCGATGTGCTGTGGTCACAAACCAACATCCTGTGACTGCACCTTAACATGCTGCAGTCCAAACATCCCAGACCAAGGGCATAAACATGAATGTAAACTTTATTCTTAACAGCATAAACCAGTCCTAGAGTTAATTTGTCCATCTAGCCCTGGCCAGTCGCGCTCATGACCTAGCGGCCATGGGCTTTTTGGACGTTCTTCCGTTCGGTCGCCACTAAGAGTCTCTCGCCTGGGACCTCGGCTGGTGCTCTGGGTCATCGCTTGCTGGTGTTGCTGGTTCCTGTACCGACAGGAAGAACACCTCTTCGGTGTCATAGTCCCACTCCAGCGAGGCGATCCTACATCCTTATCTCTGCACTCACCAGCGTCCTCCTCCTGCCTGTGGGCCTCCTCTACAAGGAATGCCATGGCTGCCTCGGTCCACCGGCATCTCAATGGTTTTGGCTCCCTGGTGATTGATGCCAAGGAGGCTTGACAGCACTTTGAGTAGTGTCGTACATTGTGGCACCGACCACACTGCTGCCTGACCGCGAGGCATGTCCCTGCGGCAGACTACCTCCACAGAACACGCAGTCTCAAGGGCATTTCTTGCTCTGTGCTCCGACAGCATGCACCTGGTCCAATTGCCCTCCTTTCTTTGCTACCTCCATCTCGATCGACTGTGCTTCAGCCAATTCTTTGGCCCTTGCGAGCTCGAGGATGCGAGTCATGGGGATTCCAGGTTCCTTCACGATCTGGGTGCACATCTTGTTGGACCAGCATTTTTGAATGATTTGGCCCCTTAGCTCCCCCTCTTCATCAACAAATGCACACGCCACTGGTAGCTGAGGCAGCCGGGTGTAAAATGCATTGATGAACTCGGTGGGCTCTTGTGCCGCCTGCCGGAGCTGGAATCTTTGACAGTCATCATTGACCATTGGATCAAAGAAGTAGGGGAAGAGCTCTCCCTGCAGCTCTATACGACCCAACGGCAGCATTCGGTATAGCCTGTGAAGTTTGCTCCCTGCATAAAGTACTACGAACGTCTTCTTTTGGCATCTTCGTCTGCTGCTTCAAAGAACATGTCCAGCCGTTCGAGCCAATGTGTCCAGCTTGTGCCCAGAGTTGCCGGGCTTGCTTTCATGTCGAACTCTGGCACTGGGTGGCTGTGGCACGACGTGGCTCCGGGCAGGGCAGTGCACCATGGGCTGGGTTCCACTGCTGGTAAACCTGGAGCCTCGCATGCAGGTGTGCTCCTTGAGGGCTTTGATGATCTTGCCACACAAGCACCCTCCTCTGGGCCGCGGCAGACCAGGTCACGGCTATCCCCCCCTGAGGAGCATTGGGGCTGGGCTTCTTTTGGTTTGTAGGCATCGGTGCTGAGCCCCTGTGTGGATGTAAAGCTGGATGGCTGGTTGGGCACAGGTGCTGGGCCCCTTTGTTGGGTACAGGCCTGTACCAGCTTGCGGGGTATCCCTTATGTATGTCCCTGGATGTGGGCTTTACCCTCCGGCCGCACAAGCACTCTCCTGCCAAGAGCCGCGGCCGGGACTGACAAGTCTGATGGGGGCCCCCCCTCCCTTTTTCCGGCCGTACCTTGATGGGACTTGTGCTCCGGGAATCTTTCCTTTCTTCAGGAGTCCCTCTCTGCAGACATTAGGAGCTGCTGCCGTGCATTGCTCAGTTAGGAGGGTCAGCCAGGTGTGCTTTTTCCCCCGCCCAAACCCTGCACTCCACTGCTGAGATGTTTGCAGAGACGGGAGTGCAGGGACCTGCAGCCTTAATTCACAACCTCCGGCATTGCCACTCCTTCCCTCCCTCCGCCTACGTTCCACCGCCGGAGCGACTGTAGGGATGGGAGCGCGAGCAGAAAACACGGGTGTGAGCCACCGGCACACCAGCCACTCTGCCGGACAGGACTCCTCTCTTTGCACACACCACAAACCTTCGTGTTATTTTTTTCCTTGCTTTCCCCACCCACGGGGTCGTTGGAACCTCCACCCGGAGGCACTGCGGACACACCGGGAGGACCAGCTGCGCTGCGGGACACACCCGCTTCCGGGAGCTCCACTGCAGGGAGCCAGGCAAATGTGTGTCAGGGAGGTCGGCACACACGCCAGTCCTCGACTCCTCATCGCAAGTTGTTGTGGGGTCTGGAGAGGCAAGGCCCTACTGAGCTACGCGCAGCAATAACGGGCACAGAGTCACCAACTGCTTTGCATTAACTGGCGAGCGGGAAGCTGCTCGCCCCTTTTATTTGTTCAAAACACGTGACCACATCCATCTGAACACCCAACATACTTTGGTCACAAACCAACATCATGTGACTGCACTCGTGTTGCAGTCCTAACAGTGCAGTTTTCTTTTTATGTGATCTATGCAAGAGTGATGCTTTAGATCAATCAAGAATTATTAAGTACTTCACTTGTATGCCAAGTCTACAGATGGCAAATAAAAGAACAAATGCATAAAGAAACTGCAACAAACAAAAAAAACTAATTAATTTCACACTCACCAATTGAAAACTTCCAGTGATTTAAATTTGCAATTTGCTGAGTATTTTGGCCCAAAAAAACGTAAATTTTGCTTTTAAATCAATCCATGAGGTTTACTCAGTGGTAGATGTTGGCCTAAGGTTATTATAATTTTTTTTTTTAAATCAATCTCTTAACTCGCAACCTGGCTTTTGCTACTTGATTTGTGTTCAAGCCCTTTCACAAAATGCTTTCTCTGCTCCCACACAGAAAGGGATGGTTATTCAGAGCTCAAAGTGTGAAGTTCCTTCTACAACTACTTCCCGCAAAAACGATGTGGTTAGTCTTAACACTGCACGGTGGTGGTGCAAGTTATGGTTGCTTAGCTTACCATAACTGGTGAATTTCTGAGGTTTTTCGGTTTTACTTGTATCCATAACATCCCTTTAACTAAGTTTTTTCATTGAATTTCATAGGTTTATTAGTGCAACTTAAACATAACGTCCCTTTAACAAAGTGTTTTCAGTGAATTTTATAGGTTTCTATTGGTGCAACAACCACAACATCTCATTAACAATGTTTTTTTCAGAGAATTTCATGGGTTTTTACCAGTGCATTTTATTTTCCTACAACTTACTAATATCATACTTACCCCAATATAGCAACATTTTTGTCCAATTTACAAAAGTTTCATCTTAAAACTCTGCAATTTCCCACCTTCTAGCCTAATTTTTAACACTCCTATACTTTTTCCACTTTTTCCTTCCGTCTACGAACATCTGACGTCATTGCGGACCTTTCGGACAGTGCCACGTGGCCATGGGTCACGCGTGGCATGATGCACTTCGCGTTCGGGTCCTTGCTTCGAGGATAGTTCAGAACTGTATTTATAGTTATTCTACTTTTACAGGTGGTCTAGCCACCCCTCCACACACTCCTCCGTAGAACGCCGACCTAAAGGCTCCACTTCAGGGTGATATTAACTGAATCACCATCGGCTGCCGTGCCGACTCAATTGTTCTTAAGTGCGGGGCAGGCAAACGCGGGAATCCCGCAATCCTGCTGCGCTTGGCAACCAAGCCCACCCGTGACACCTGCCAAGCACCGCTGTAATTATGGCGCTAGCTGGAACCCGCGGACGCCGGGTGCCTTGGGTGTCCGCGTCTAGTGTTCCCCCGCTTCTCTCACCGTAAGTGCAGCCGTTGTCACACTGCCAGACGTCGGCAGTTCTGAGCGGCTCCCTGTCTGCCCCGCCGCGACTGCTCTCTCACACAATCGAGAGTCGGCCGGAGTAGACTGTCGGCCTCCCCGTCTCCAACTCGGGCACAGCCCCAGTCGCAGCCGCACTACAGCACACCCAGCCTGCACCGGAAAGGAGAGGAACGAAGAGGAAAGGACCTTCAGCAGGTCACGAATCAAGCCGCACCTCACGTGAGTCGCGCCGAGAGAGACTCGCAATAGAGGCCGCTTCCGATACCGTGACTGCGCTCTCAGTCTCTTTTCAGAACTGTATTTATTACCATCTAGGAACTTTCAAGCTCAAACGTACCCCTGCAAAGCTCCTACTCCTATTCTTACTCATTTACATTCACAATCTAGTACAAAGCACATACCTGGAAGAATAATAGCAAAACTGCTATCTATCTTAAAAATAGCATCAGCTATTGCTATCCTTCCTCCCCAAGAGCCACTAACACCACCAGCTGGAGGACCCACACAACAAAATAAAGCGCAGTATTTCCAAAAGACAATGAGGACCAA
This sequence comes from Ambystoma mexicanum, assembly GCF_040938575.1. Classification (NCBI taxonomy): domain Eukaryota; kingdom Metazoa; phylum Chordata; class Amphibia; order Caudata; family Ambystomatidae; genus Ambystoma; species Ambystoma mexicanum. The sequence goes on along the minus strand of NC_090932.1, from coordinate 937,393,733 downwards.
GAAGATGAGGAAGTGCCTACCTCTAGCACCCAGAGGTAATCATGTGTGTGACAGTTCCTTACCACTGTTGGGAATGTACCAAAGGCTAAAGCTACAAATTGAAATGCACCTAGTGCAAAGTACTCCTACGGGACCACCTCCAAGTGCTGCCACACTAAAGCAAACTACTGCAATGCTCTCAGAAAGATTGTTCCTTTCTTAGCAAGTAGTAGGCTGACTTCCTCCACATCATCTTCCTCAACCAATACTGTAACCACACAGCCTACTTCTGTGGGACACAAAATCCCACCAGCTACCTTACAAGCAATAAAAGAGGCTGTTGATCCATATCTTCGAAGACAACAGTCCTCTGTATATACTGCAACACACCACTCTGCAGGGTGAAACAATTTCGAAGCGGGTTTGAAGATGTAATCAAGGAGCATGAGAAACACTGCCCTCTACCTTAGAAGTAACACAAGCTAGAGCTTGGTGCCTCTTCCCTCGCCTTACGTTCTAACATGTGCTTTCGGAACCACCTTTCACAGTTAAAAAAAATTAAACAAAAAAAATAAAATGTCATAGACTCATCTACTTTACATTTCTCAGTAAAGTACATAGACTCAATAAGTTTTTCCAACATTTCCATTAGCATTTTGTGTTATGCAAATGGGAATAATGTAGCGTTCATCCCCCGTCCCAAGAAACAGGCCGGCAGCCCAAGTTATAGGCCCAAGCGAAGTGTGTCTGTTTGCGCTGTGATGCGTTATAAATAAATAACGATGGCTCCAGACCATAATCCTCCATTGCAGCCCGTGCAATAGGTGATAAAGGCCATTAGCACCCCTGGTTCCCAAAGCTTGAACCTGGGGTGCTATAAAAGGAGAAGACAGAACCCTATGACCATATTACCATGGGCACATATTTTTCCCCTTTCAAACCTATCCCACTTTCAAATAACTTTACCACATAGCCGGTCCAAGGTGGACATGGCCACTTTCTTTCGTCCCTCACGGTCATGGCCAGTAGCCAGATTGTCCGGGTCATGACCTTATACCAGGACCCAGACAATCTGGCCACTGCCCATGGCCACAGGCTCCACCTCAGTCACCAAAGATATATCACTATTTTTTGTACCTACATTATGACACTAGTCAAAAAATAAAACAAGGGCACAAATGCAAAACCATGCTTTAAAAAGGTCCTTGCCAATGCTTCTTACACAAGTTTGCTTGAAATCCGCCCAAGTTTTATTTGTTCAAAAGTGTCAAAATGTATGTACATACAACCCCACTTGACAAAATCCATTCAGACTTTACCCAAACATTGAAGACTAGGGCTATAATCTTTCTGAAAACTTTTGTCCACATTCGTCAAACTGTCTTGCTGCTAACGCTGACTGTACTTTTCCCTGTTATATATATTCAGCCTATCACCCTTTACCTTTTTCTTTTCTGCATCTCTGTCATTTTCTGGACACCACCGCTTTGACTTAAATGCATTTTTTTCTGTGATGAAGTAACAGATCAAGTTCAGGTGTGTGCCACACTACACCAATTTGTTTTATGTGATTTGAGACTTATATGTTTTTGCTGTTTTTCTTTGTTTTAGTCCTTGTTGATTCATCTCTTTTTTGATTGTTTTACATATATTAAAACACATTTTTTGTGATACTTGCCTTCTTTTGGCATCTACATGTCCTGTCAAGAGGATTAGATTTAAAAACAATATACTGTAGCATTTATTGCTTTAACATTGGGTTAACCAGGGGAGTTTCAGGAACCAAACGACCCCCATCTCCGTTTTAACCCCCGGCACAGCGACACCCCTTTTTCCCCATGATTTATAGTTCACATTCGTCAAACGGCAACAAAGTTATAAGCCATCTAAAAATGTTGAGACCTCCCCTCTAATTTAGGCCCCTGCTGACAAAATCCCACCAAACTTTACAAAAACACGTATATCTAGATCTAAAATCTTTTTTCAAACTTGTGTAGATTCGTTAAATGGCACCACATTTATAAGCCTTTACAAGATTTTGGGACCCCCCTCTAAATTTGTTCCCTCATGACAAAACGGCTCCACACCTTCCAAAACCATTCAGAATCTAGTCTAGAATAACATTCCAAGATTTCATGCAGTTTCATTGAGTGGCGCCAAAGTTATAAGCCATCCAAGAACTGCTTTTCACCAACCCCGTAATGCAGAAATAGGCACAGATGTCTTCGAACATCTGAAGTGTTCGCGAACATCACAGGACTGTACCTGAACATCCCGACTGTTCACAGACGTTTTTATTATACGTATATGTCCGTGAATCCAACATGGCGGGCATTTCCAAAAATCTGACGCACTTCACGCTTTTCACCATCCAATCAGGGGGCGCGGACCGAACAGGGAAATGGGTCAGCGGAGCAGAGCCAGATATCACAATAGCTTTTTGGTCATTTTAAAATAAATACAAAAGCACGCTTTCGAGACCAAGCCGCTGCTCCTGCCGCAAAATTTGGTGAAAACCAGTCTAGCGGTTTGGGCTGTAGGTGTGAGCAATTTTTTTTTCAATTCAGAAAAAAAAAAAAATAAATAAAAAAAAAAGAGTTGGACCACCCCTATAACCTTGCTCCTCCCCACCCCCGAAACGAAACCTCACCAAACTTGCCAAAGAAATTCAGAGCGGGCCATATACTTTTTTTGCTAAGTTTGGTGAGGATTCGTCCAGGCAGAGCGAAGTTATAAGCTGCCCCAAAAATGCTCTTCCTACGAGTTGAGCAACTTAAACATAACTACATGGCCGCTACCGCAGGCCGTGTAATATATTCATATTTATTTGATGCCTTGCTGTTGTGGCTCAGAATTGGAGGTGAACTTCCAGCGATGGCTACTAGGGTGCAATGTGGAATGTGCGACTTGCCTCAAATTGACTTTCCTATTTTCACATTTCACATGACAAACAGACACAGACACACAGACACACACGGGACTAACTGGAACAGTCACCGGAGACAAAGCATAAGTGGACATACATAGATTAAGGGCAACCAATATTGGAATTTTTTAAGTGCAGATAGGCGATTCAACCAGCTGTGCCCAGGACGTTACACGACCGCACACCTTGAACAACAAAGCTTACTCTACGTGTAAGACTGCAGTATGTTGAGAGATTTCATGTGAGCTTTGCATTATGTTTTTGCCACGTTTCATCTCATCTGATAGTTTGAGGGAACTCGAGATATTTTATTGGATTGTCGTTCTCCCAAACCCCGAACGTCCCCCCTCCTCCCACCCCTCGACAACCACAGCCCCTAACCCCTGGTGTTTTCTAAACACGGACCCAAACATTGCGACGGCAATTAAAAACTGGTAAATCGTTTGTATACAACTCCATGGCCACTTAGTGCGCAGATTACTCCAAGTCGCTAGAAAGCAAAATCCACAGCTTCCCATTTATAAATCAGTGGGATCAGGTGCCCAAGTGGAATGTGTTTAATTGACGTTAACCTGGAATACAACTCCCAGCATGCTTTAGTTCGTCAAATGGAAACCAAGGACTGGTGAAAATGCCATTCTACACATTCCAGTCACCTCATCCAGCATCATTGTGCCTTTTATTGGCAATACCAACACAAAGAGGCGGATAAAATGCATAAACACAAAGAGCTCAGTACCATGTTGTTCTACAATTAGTACAACCCAATTAGATCAACACCTTTTCAAGGTCTTCCTTGAATTGAAATAGCCCTTTAAAATTAAGACGGAGATCTTCATTGCAGGATAGCGGTTACCTTTTGGGGTATTTTTTGCGAAAGCATTGCCAGACTTCACTGACCTTTGTCTGCAATCTATACACGCCAGTGTTTCAGAAAGTCACGTACTATGCTGAGCAGTCCTCTGAAGACGTAGTCTATAATTACCACCTTCAGGGTGTGTCTGCCCTGGCTCCTTGCCACCTTTGTTCGGGTCTGCTTCATAATAAGCCTATAATGCAGGAGCTTGACTTACATAGAAACCTGATCAGAATAGGGAGACTCGCTTTAATATTAGGATACACAAGCCGATACGCCGGAAATGAAAAGGTTGGAACTGTTACGTTTTAAAAAAAACAACAAAAAACACATACAACGTAAACACATGATCGTAGGGCAGTTGTGGGCTAGCAAAAAAGTAAGCACCTCAGAAAGATCCCACTTTAAAAGTGTTGCCCCATATCACACGATCCTCTCTCTTTGAAAAGGGCATTTCCTCTTTGGCAGTTAAAATACTGCCAAGTCATAACATTCGCGAGAGGATAGTTCAGTCCTGGTTTTTTCTTTGCATTATGGGATTTGTAGTTCAGTATTCCACACATTTTTTTCTGAATTGCAAATTTCCAGAATGCATTTCCGCCGAATGTTTTACCTCTTGTTGTAATGTTCGTAACCAGAGACGTTAAGTATGGGTAAGGTATATAAAAGAGAGGGATGAAGTCTCCCCCCTTCTTTATGTGGTGTGTAAAAAAAAAAAAAAAAAAAAAAAAAATATAAAAGAACATTCTCAACGCCTAATAGATGCCGTAATTCTGGATTTAGAATGGGGAAATCCAGGATTACAAACCCCAGACTGCAAAACTAAAACCAAGACTGGATTAGCATCTCCTGAATCGAATGAAGCAAGTTGACATACATTAAAATACAACACAAGCATCACAATTGGTATCTGGTATGTACCAGAAACAACCCTTCATATAAGCAGCACACAGTCTGTTGTACTCCCTAAAATTAGACAAACACTCCTAACAAAAACAGGGAGAGGCAAATAAATAGGTGTTTGCATTGATGTGTTCACAGGTTCAGTTCGTTCCGTTTATGCTGCTACTGAATAATTATAGAATGCCCTAGAGAGCTCAAATGAATATGGAGTAATGTTATAGGCCTTAGGGATTTATTCCACACTTTCCGTGTGTGGATAAAAGGTTTCCATTTTCATCCCCTACACTGCCATATGTGTTGGGTGATGACCATCAGGTCTAGGGCCATTCACATATACTAGGGATGGGTTGGGTTGTGTCTTTAGGACACGGTGCATAGGATTTATGGTTCCCTGGCTCTCCTTTTTCCCACCCTATCCCCCACAGCCCCAATTGATACTCTATGCTGGGTGCAGACCTCTGGTAGACAACACTAATGTAGACTTTGGAGTAAAGAGTCATTGTACAGGTATTATTGTTTTTTAAAAAATCCGGATATAACCTGTATTCATACCAAAAGTACTTATCTGAACTATTTATTAAAGTACAGATTTTTCTGTAGATCAATGTAGTGAATGTTCTACAGTTGGTTGTGGGCCTCTGTATCAACCTACTACCCCCGATAGTTAAAGCCTTTGTTGCTCTGACCACGTTACTTCTACTAAGGGACGTTTGGCTCCCCTTTCTTGTCAGACGTGATCGCCTTCCCTCTATGGTGTTTGTAGCATCCTCAGAGGGTGGTACAAAAACCACCTTAACAGTGACCAAAAAAACTCTTTCCTTTAAACGCCAATGATTGGGTAGTAAGTACATTCTACTTTTCAAAACGGACCTTCATTTAGAAAGCTAAGGCATCACATGTTTCAAGCACACAATGAATAGATCACCAAATTAGTATAGCCTTTGTTTGAATAAAAATGACAAAGTATTTAATTTCCCTAAATGAAAAATGCTTTACTGCAATCCCACCTGTGTTTTTAAAAAGGGTTCGTCAAGGATTTTCAGGCGTTCGCCAGCAAAAAAAGAAAATACAACAAATTCACTATTTCAGTTACCTACGGAAAATGTTGCGTTTTTTGAGCAAATTCATGCGCAATTCAATCCCATTCTATTCGCTTAGAGCCAGACGACTGTCCTGTTCTCGCCCATTTCCAGCATACTGGCAATCTCGCTGCACAGAGCACACACTTCCTAATCATTCAGTGCAATATCCAGGATCCGTTCCATGGACCAGCACATTTTCCAAAAGTGGCCGAGCTGGTTTGGCAGGTGGATGTCGGGCCCCATCCACCTTTTCCTCTCTAAACATCCCACATGCGCTGGTTTATTCCTTCACATCTAGACACTGAGCTCGCTTATTGTCTAGGGAATTTGGCATTTTGGGACTGGATTCTATTTCGGTTCTAGTTTCCAAAACAAACCTCTGCGCTTTACGGGAAAGCTTGAGATCATCACACAACCAGAAGCCTACCACAGATCTTTATTATTGGAGTGCCAATATTCTGACACCAAGACATACTAGCATTTATCTCCCTAGCATTGCCTTACTCCTCCCTTACTCCTCCGCGCCAAACTCGGAAGTCACAGCATTAGAGTCTACATGCATCCAAGCTTAACAAGCCCCCAAGCCCTTTTCCTGCCTATGCTATGCCACATCAAGAATTTAGGTTTAGTTTGCATGTAGATGGTTCCACTTCACCTTCCCTCTAATCTCTGCCAACTCCAGGTCTAGGTTCCCCTCAACGGGGCACAAGTCACCAAGCTGCGGACATCCTTCAGCACTGGGAGACCATGATTGTGGTAAATGGCATAGAAAAGTCATCGAATAGTCCCACGACAGCTTGTCCATGTTAATCAAGTTCAAAACGTGTTATTGCTGTTAGAGAGGTCATGTCCACTAGACTCTGCTTGGTACAATTAAAGATATTGCACCAGACATATTACCCCACAACAATGAATAGGACGGAAAATGAGTAACGCAAGTCAAATGGTACAACGTACAGAGATCTGTGTTGAAGCAGACAAAATTCCCAAGGTGGAATGATATGGTTTAAATCACAACATTTTACCTGATTCATTTGGAATAAAACATAAAATAAAAACTAGTTGGGAGAGCAGAACCACCTTCCCTTCATGGTACTGTATAGTTCATGTATCAAAGATGCACATCCGTAGACAGAGTGTCTTTCTAGAGTCATCTAACTTTAAGGCAGTGATCTGCAACCTGTGGCTCTCCAGATGTTTTAGACGAGGACTCCAATGATCTCTCACATGGACTACGATGGCTATAGCTGAGACCCCAGTCTTTAATGTGATCCGTCATACGTTCACATGAATATGTGTTAACCTCATTCCTTTCACTTCACAGATCACACACCTCCCATTCCCAAGCATCATTAATGCCACTGCTACAAATCCCCCACTCTATGCCCCCCCCGATGCCACACAATCCCGCTCTCCCAATAGCCAACACTGCAAAATATTCTTGGCATCATGCCACCGCCTTCTCATCCATAGCCTTGCATCATGCCAAACCACCCCTCAGTGGTGGGCAAATATTGGAAAATAGCAGTGCATAAATCAACAGCTGACAAATCCTGCAGCATTAGCCATAATCGGATCAATGTCCAGGAAATTGGAGGCATACTGAAATATAGCTGCCCAATAGTTTAGGTTTTGAAAAGGCCCAGCAATGCAACCATATCCGGTATATTGTCCCTAATCATTTTGGTCAAATGGAAATGTCACAAAACACTGTCAACTGTTTGATATGGTTCTGTTTCTTTCCCTGCTACAGCCAGCTAACTGGGTGAGCCTCGGGGATGGTCTCACTTAAATCACAATCAACTCACCAACTAACTAATCTCCAAATAATATGTATAAAACAATATTCTTTACGAAAGGGTCATCTTTGTTTAATTATATTTCTTCTTTAGTCTTCTTAAAAGTATTGATATGATATACAAGTCATTTATAACGTGCCTGTACACAAGTGTTCCTAGGCGCCACAAGACAAGGAAGGGAGGACAAAACAACGATCTTACTAAGCCTTGTGTCATTCAGATTGCGCAAGTGCTTGGGGGAGAGAGGTCCAGGCGGGTAGGGGGGAGGGGAAGAGTGTAGAGCAACTAGTAAGTGCAGCCTGGAGGTGGCTCGTATGTGCAGAGAGTCAGGGGACTGTAAGGTTACAGACAGTCCCTTAAGCAGGTGGGAGGCCCGGAGACAGTGCAAGGGCAGCCAGGCGTGCAGGAGCCTGGTCCTTTTAGTTCAGTGGGTGGCCAAGTAACCAGTATGCGCAGCAGACAGGGACATCAGCAAGGGAGAGAGAAAGCAGAAGTGAAAATGAAGGTCTTGAGTTGCATCCAGAATCTTAGGTGGTCCTGCTCAAGTTTGAGAGAGGCAGGGAGGCCGTTCCAGAGGGAGGCCCCAGGCGAAGCCAGAGATCTACCCCCCACTCTCTTGCCTGGAGAAGCGTCTGACCTTCAGAGACTTGGAGGGGGATGAGCAGAGGGCTTGCGAAGGAAGATGCTTAGGAAGAGAAAATTGGATGCAGTGAGGCCCCCGGGCCCAGAAAGCCTTGTGGACGATGCAGTGGGTCTTGAACTTGATCCTCGCAGCCACAGGGAGCCAGTGGACAGATTTCAGGGCTGGAGAAATATGAACCCTGGGCTTGAGGCCAAAGTACAAGTCTCGCAGTCCTGTTCCAGATAGGAAGAGTAGAGGCAGGCAGATTTAGAAAGCGGCTGTACTTCGGTCCCAACATGATCCTTTCTTCTGTATCCCAACGTTGCCATGTGCACAGAAAGCAGCCCCACAACCAGCACTGGCAAAGGAAAAGGTGAAAATAGACTTTGCATACAGAGATATTCTGCTGAAATCTAAACAGGCAATTCAGTTAGATACCTACTCCTATCAACCACACTAGAGACTACTTGATGTGGCCATCAGATTTCCACATCCCTCTGTAAAAAATATAACAATTTTTGCTAAGTAGCACAAAACAAGCTACCCTAACCATCAGGGGCCAACACATTATTAACCATCTGACGCTTTTGGGGTAGTTATTTTAACCAAATTGTGTTATGTATATTAACTGCACAGGATGGATGGCAAAAGTCTCACTTAGCCAGTTCACATGCTATAAATACTGAACGTACAGGTGCAGTTTTTAAAGCATACCATCCACATACAGTATTTAATCTTTGCATGCTCTACACAGATTGGGCATTACTACATCCACAGAGGACCTCCAATTGTGTCAATGACAGCTGAAACCTCACTGTTGATCACTTACCCATCATTTGAATCTGCACTCCTGTTTTAAAAGTAAAATGCTCACTACGACACATAAATGGCTCTCCTTCAGTAGCCCCATCTACCTGTCTGAACACATTTACATCAAGAGCAATGGAAGAAATCTTCGCTCCTCCTCTGCTACAGTCCTTGCTCCCCCCAGATTTAAGACTGCTAAATTTGGTGGCACCACTCTTGACGTTCAGGGCCCTCTACTCCGGAACGCCCTGCCGGCTGAGCTACGACAGATCCAAAACTACCTCCTATTCAAAAAAGCCATAAAAACTCACCCTTTTAACATGGAGTAACCTTTTATGACCCCTTTCAGCTCCTACTCGCTTCTTTGTTGTCCTGTCTTGTCTTTGTCTTTTGTGTGCCCCGAGGCCCACGGGCATGCAGCGCGTTATAAGAATTAAAATAAATAAAGAGATTAACACAAATAAGAATCAACAGAACTAAAATAGTTTAATTCAGAAGTATTTTAGTATATGTGATCATTTGGTCTGTAGAGGCCTCCTTGACTTTCCAGGCAAGAATGTGACCTCCCTCACTGCCATACAGGCTACCAAATTCTTCTCTTTTCATAGGACTGGTTATCGAAATAGCAATTGAACTTTATTTTCCCATTGTACCAGATCTTTAGCGTTTACTCATCCTTTGCGCTTTTACTTCTGGCCTATCCTCCCAATGCGACTCGAGATCTTGAAGCCTTTCAATAGACATCAGATTATTCGATTAGGTTCAAGAATAAAGATTCTTTTTTACCTTTGGAGAGATAGACATGTGGTGCTCAATTAAAATTGTTTGAGGTATTGTGAACTTTAACAAAATGCAAACAAAAAATGAAAATAATGAAACACCTTTCTTTTTCCAGATTGTATTTTAAAAATGTAAGTAATGTAGGAGCACAGCCAGAAATACCTTTGGAAAGTAGCCAATGTTCCTTCTTATAAAGGAGATGCAAAGACTAGAAGGAAAAAAAATAAATTCTCTGCATATACTTTACTATACTTCAAGCAGGATGCACCCTTTAATAACATTCCACAGATCTGGAGAACCTAAAAGATCCAACACTCAAAGGAGAAACTATTCTATGGTGAGTTTATCCTACACAATGTGGGTACAGACAGACAGTTAGCACCCTTCCAGGGTCCTGCTCTCAAAAATCAACAAACCAGCACTGCAGCGTGATATCACATTGACAGGCAGCACTCTAGTTCTTACAAGATCACCAAAATCTAACATTGCATGCTATGACCATCCCAATAGAGACTCTGTCAACTACCTAGTCACCCTTCAATGAAACTTAGAAATATTTACACTTGAAAGATACACATGGTAAGGACAAGCAAATGCAAGAATACCACAAATGTCTCACTATACAATGGCCATTATGCCATGGACCTCATTATGCCCCTGAAAAGCACTCACTGACAAAATATACAAACTATTTACAGTCATAACCAGGCTGACCTTTTAGAGAGTGAAGGAAAAAAAAAATTCAACTAACCTATTCCTTGTACATTACATTCTTCCGGGGGAGGGACGCGGGGGGCAAAGTCACACCTGCCAGAAAACACATTGTTAAAGATGTGAGACAAGCATTGAATTCCGTGTTTTCCAACTCCAGAAAACACTTGTAAACTTGAAAAGCAAACAAACCCCTCACCCAACAATGACAATCCAGCCGGCTAAAGTATACCAGGTAGCAGTTATTAAGACCAAAAAAAAAAAATGATAATCCATGTATGACACACAAATAGGTGAAGCGCAAAAACAATCGAAAGAAATCTTCAGAATCTTAAAGGAATTAGAGAAGCCGGTATCTAACAACCAAGAAAGCATACTTAAAGACAAAGCTTGGTGTACTTCAATCCAGGAAGCTATGGTAGAGAAGCTGGATAAAATCAAAAAGGAATATATAGAATGCTAGAGCCATAAAAGGGCAAAAAGGTAGAGGGCGTGTGGGATTATTATTGATTCCCCACGTCAGCGGTTGCATCCTTCATTTAATTTTAGAAGTATTACTGAAGATGAGTTGAGGATTATACTCAAAAAAATTAAACCCTCAGCATGCAAAGGTGATACCCAACAATAGCAGTCAAAGCATGCTCAGAGCTACTTATTGGCACCATTAGAGAAATTGTCAAGATCTCGCTTATGGAAGGACTTGATCCAGGCATTCCAACTAATTATAGACCAATTGCCAACTAGCCATTCCTTCTTAAAATGTTGGACAGAGTAGCTTTGTTATGAGTAAATTGTAGACCATTCAGACAAGAATGGCGTTCTAAATAAATGGCAATCTGGCTTCATGCCCGGGTTTTAACAGTATCAGCTCTCCTAGACCCGAAGTCCAATATGTTGGCAACAATGAATGAGGGCCAAAAGCATGTTCCTCAGGGTATCGGACCTTTTTGACTGCTTTTGATTTGGTGGAACATCCTCTTTTATTACATAGATAACAAGCAGTGCAACGTTTCAGTGACCACGCACTTTCCTGGATATGCTTTTTCTTGAAACACAGATCTATCAGCTTGTGCAGTGGTGTAGCATAGGCTAGTCAAGTCCTACTTCCTTATGGGGTGCCAAACGGTGCGTGCATGTCATTATCATTGTATAACATCTTCACAGCCCCACTATTTCAGATCTTAAAGGATAGAAAGATTTGCTTCTCCAACTATGCTGATGACACTCGGTGTCTAATTCCCTTAACAGGGAATAATCTGTAAGGCTCCCGATTGGTCAATGAGATTTATAATCTCATCCAGGACGGGTAGCACTTAGTCATGATAAGCTGAACTCATAAACCTAGCCCAGAATTTAGAAATGTTCAAATTGTGGACTGCAAAATTGCGAAGGAGAAGATCAAGACGCTGTGAGTCATTTTGGACCAAAATCTGAATATGTAGGCTCAGGTGAGCAGCATTTTATCATCCTCATCTTACTCTATATTAGACTTTTGACTCAAATTCATCCATATTTATCTGAACAGAGTTGAGACGAAAGCAAGAGGATCAAAAATAAATTACTGTAGTAGTCTTCTGACAGAGATTGGGAAATTAGAACTTGCAAGACTCCAGGTAATACAAAATAGTGCTATATGAGCCATAGTCGGGGTTAAAGAAATATGAACATGTTTCAGAGATCAGAGATCAGGAAGAGCTTCCATTGGCTACCCATAGAGGCCAGAATTGATTTTCGACTAATCACAATAACCTATAAATGCCTATAGCGGTGTTACCCATGCTATCCGGCTGAAAGAGGAGGTAAGAATCTTAGTTCAAGTAACTCCAGCTTGCTTGAGGTACCCATAACCAAGCTTTCCTTAGTGAGTAACATCGCATTCTTTGTGGCAGCTCCAAAAAGTTGTAATGCTATTCCTCCAGATTTGAGAAGTTGTTAATCTTTGAAGGTTTTCAAAAATGTACCGAAAACATTCTTGTTTAGGCAGGTTTGAGAGTAGGCAGTCTTCTGGTTGTAATCTTGGTCTACGATGGGCCCGTTTGGTGTGGTTTGTTATTTGGATAAGAGCCTAGAGTGAGAAGGCTTTCCTTCTCCCAGCGCCTGTATGCCCCCGGGTCTTTTGGCAGGGCATAAGTAATTGCTAAATTATGACCTTTACAAGATTGTGACATTAATGAGACCGTCAGTCACCTCAGACCTAGCTGCAATCTAAACCACTGGTCCATTTTGGCTCAGCTCACTATTGCCAAGCATCTTACCAGTAGACCTAAAACTAGGCTAAGTCGCCATGCTCCTCAAAAGAATCATCCAGAGATTAATATAAATCGGAGCAGTTTAGATACCATACAAACCTTGCCTTTCTATGAAAAACAATAGAGAAACTTTCCTGGTCAAGCTCCTCTGTTGAAAACAGCAACTGAGATTGGTGGACTAGATTGGGCCTTTTCCCTAAACCTTTCTCCCAATATCACAAACAAGGATTATGTCCCTCAGAGGTATGGATAGCGCATTAGAGGCTGAACTATTACACCCCCATGTTTTTTTAACCTCAGCCGAAAGCAGTTCAGAGTCCTCTTTGACTGAGCATCACCATACACCGAAAACAGTCTCTCATAAAGCTGAGAATATAAACAACGGATCACCCAAAACAGAATCCCTCCTCCCTCCGGTCATCCACCTTTTGTCACCATCACTCCAAGCTGTCCTACCAGAATAAGAAGATAACACAACTTTACTCACACTACTCTTTGAAGCTAAATTATAAGGAATACTACAGTTTCAAATTGCACTTAGAAACCTACTGTCAAGTCGCCCCAGTTCCATTTGTCCTTTTTGAGAGAAACCATCAAATACACTGAAGGTCCATACTTCTGGAGTATGGTGAATGCCTGCATGCTGTTCAGGTTATGGTCGCCATCAAGGCAGTATTTAACGTGGCTTTCCGTTTGACCCAAAGTAATTCGGTCCTAGTGGCCTTCCAATGGCTTTGCTGAAAAGCCAGATCCATCTTTAAGACAGCACACTGCTGAAAAAGTGTCCAACTCCTAGGATCAAATTACTTAAAAAAAGAAAAAGCCAGTCAATCTCCCAATCCTTTAACAACTGTGCCACTAAACTTAAGTCAGGAATTTCTTCCCAATCACACTACACATCACCCAGGACAGTCACCTTCAAGAAAGTACTACATTCACAAATTCTAATCAAACGACCTCCCAAATCCTCATGCAATGTACACATTGCCATAACTGAAAAGCAACCTACCCCTAAACAATACATTCAATATGTATATACATCGTCAGCCATGGGACGCAAAGCATACTGCTTATTCCTTCTGTGCTATATTCAGTATTAATGTAAAAAGGCATCTGTGGTGCTCTAACTCATTAATCTGGCTCAGTGCAAGCTATATAAACATGCACGCTTTTGTAAAATAAGTTAAATATCCCCTTTACCTATACACAAAAATCCAAAGCATTTTGTCTTTGTTAAAGCAGAAGAAGATACCATTAGAACATTTTGCCAAATTGATTGCCCATAAATGCATGCCAAAGTTTCAGCAAAGAAAAGGCTGCAGGAGATGTTCTGGAAACGCTGGATAAGAACGAAGTGACTGCCATGATGTTCCTTCACACTGTGTGGAACACAAACAGGGGTCTAGTTTTTCTTCCAACGCGGCGGGCGTCTGCACATGCATCATATCTGGTAGTTAGATTTACAGTCACAGTGGAAGTTACACTCCGGTTCACATCTCCATGCTGACCCACGCACCAAAGTCCATGGACCTCATTACAAGTTTGCCGGACCGGTAACAACCATACTGTAAGCTTGCCAGTATCGTTGTTACCGGATCGCCAAACTACGAGCTCTGCTCGCGGGTGCCTTCCCGCCCGCCATGTCTGACCTGGCAGGCGTACCGGCACCTCAGAGCAAACACCGCCGGTAGCACCGGCACCATTCTGAATGGTGCCGGTGCTACCGGCCTCCCCATTCCCATTGAGCCCCATGGCAATGGGGAAATACAGGGTCCGCCAGGGTTGTAATGGCCCTGTATTCCCCATTGCCAGGGGCCTGAAAAATGTGCAAGTTTGGCGGCAGCCTGCCAGTTTTGTAATGAGGCCCTGTGTGTTTTCCTTCATCCAGTTTGACACCCAGGATCCTCTTGGTCCTTTTTCGATGCCTCTGCTCTCAGTCTCCGTTACCTTGGCCAGTCCTCTCCTGCACCCTACATTCCTCGTCCTCTCCGGTTCCATTTTCTGATCTACCAAACCATCAATTGTAATGCCTACACTCGGACCAACCACGTGTGTTGGTCGCACTCGGTTATAATTATATTCCAAACTTGTAAACAATCTTTTGTAATATCTGAAAAAGTATTGGTGCCAACGTCTTAGGGACGCCTAGCCCTAATCCCTTTTAAATAAATATACAGCAAAGAATCTAGCACTGAACCATGCAAGAGAGCACGTTGCACAAGTCAAGGGAATACCCCGAATTACATTTGTTGCTATTGTATTTCATTTATTGAATCATAGGAGAAATTCACACAACATTTATTGTAAGAACAAACTATTTTGAGTATTTAACCAAAAATATGTAGTAATAAAAATAAAATCACTCGACTACTAAAGTGTCGCAAAATTAATAAACTCAATACATAATGTCAACAATAAAGGGAATACTCTTACATCCCGTTCATTTCAAATTTGTTCCAATTACGAATTGTATGAAACATTACAAATACACCTTTTCATGGAACCTTCACTCCTGCTCCTCAGGGTTTCATATCATTGATGGGCCCATCATTATCTGTGCCTTGTGATCATTACAGACCACTGTATATCTTGCATTAGCTCTAAAAGTAATAATACGAATGATGCGAATAAACCCATTGTTCTTTAACCTCCAAATTAAAAAAAAAATATTTAAAAAAAAGATCCAATCTCCAATGCAGATGTAGTACATGTGTTCAAATCCTCAATTGGACAAAACCAAGAAGTACTATATATCAATCCCTTGTAAACAGAACCGATAACCACATGGGGAAACCAAAATCAAAAATACTTCGATTTCACTTCTTGACAACCATAATATTGATGTTAACTGGGTTGTTCACACCAAAACATTACTGTTTTTATAATGTAAACCTTCTCGCCCGAATATTGGGAGCATCTGCGCTTAACCATATAGTATTAAAAAAAAAGAGTCATGTCTACCGTTACATTCAATAGCTTCCGAAATAACAGTGCGTAAGTATACTCTCAAAATGATCTAAAATCTTATTGGTGCGCATTTAAGGAGTCGAAAGTTTCAAAACCTACAGTTACAACATCATGCCGTCACTACTGGCACCTGATGTTCAGTAGGTAAACCTGCCCGTGTGTGCACAAGAGTCCCACTTTCCAGCAGTAATACACTGAAAAGATAGGCTGCCAATTTCCTTCGTGCATTGCTGCAAGTTCGTCATAAATGTGCAAAATCACTATGATGCCCATCATTTTGGCGTGCTAAGTTAGTACCAGTCTGTGAATCCCAGTCTGTGAATCCAAGACCATAAAACCATGTGTATGGATGGATAATATTTATCACCCAGTCACCTAAATGTTGAAGTTCCTCACATTGTAATAAATATGGCCTGTGCCAAAGGGATAATCAGTCCGTGACGTCTGGACAAGCTGGAGGTCTACGATACTTTTGCTGTATAAAAAAAAATCACTGAACTATGCAGCCAGTCTTCCCACGAGTTTACCTTTGTATTTCTAGAAACACTATTTATTTTGTAATACTCGGTGGATAAATCATATCTATTATTTTAAGGGGAGCAACTATGGCACTTCCATGGGTGGCAGGGTTTTTCTTGGCAGTATCAGTTTCCAGTTAATTCCACTTCCCTCTGGATTTAATAGAAACCTGCACTTCTTAAACTCAATGACCCTCTATTAGCACAGTTACGCCCCCATCACATTGAAATTTCGCCTTCTGTATTTTTCGAAAGGAACCTTTCCACTTTATTTCAAGTGTTCAAGGCAAAAAGACATCTTAGATTACTGTACACACCACAAAAGCACATGGCCACCTCCAGATAACCCCGAAGCCACGGTGAACTGCTTCAAACGTGTCCACAGAGGCAAAATGTATTTTGTCTGATCAAACTGATGTCCACAGTGCAACCCTCAGATCCAGAAATGACCCCATGTCTGGTGGTGGGGAACCAGAGGAGTGGGACGAAGGAATGCAGGAGGATGGAACTAAACACGAGGGTTACTCTTAAAAACCCAAAGGCAATGCCTTTAAATTGGCAAACCCCCGATTATTTCTGCCCCCCTTCAAAGTTACAAAGCTTCTCTACAGGTCACAATCTCATCCCTTTCTTTCCTCAGTTCACTCTACCTCACTGTCAGTACACTGTGCCAATACCCAGGTGGCTCTGTTACTACACCTCCGTGTCCTAAATGACATCTGCTCTAGTGGCCAATTCCCACTAAATGTATTGCTCAAATATCCATGGCCCTGCCAGCAGTACCCAGATATGTTGTGGATTGAGAATTCTGCCCAATCCATGAGATTCCCTGTGCTGCTCTCCAGAAGTCAGGCTTCCTCTCCCTGCATGCCAAGCAACAGATTCGTGTAGCCAATGTCTGCCCCTTGCCAAGCATCTCTACCAGCAGTTACATGGTGCACAGTTTACCACTGGCATCCTTCTTGCCAGTGTTCATGCAAATGTTCAGGCACTCTTACTCTATTTCAAGCGGGCCCCTCAGACAACTGGGCACCTCACCAAGATCCCGCTCTAGTTTGCAGGCATCGCTAAACCAGTATGGTGGCCAACGTGTTGCTTCCATGCAAGGTTGAGCAGCTATCTTGGTGATCAAATTTACTTTTCTTTTAAAAGTTAGAAGTGGCATCTGGAAATGCTTGGGGCCCTAACAGCGCACTCACAAGCAGAGTCTCGTCTGCAGCATTCCTCTTGAAACTCTGGCTAGAGCTTGTGGCTCTGAATATGGTGAAAATTGCAGGGTTGCAGCATCACTGGGAAACCGAATTTAAGGAGCCATCTCAGATCCAGTTCAGTGGAAGTCAGTAGGGTGGGCCAATTTCATTTTAGACTCTAGCTGTCAGGCACTGGGGTAAACCTCTGGTAGAAAGGACTAGGGATCCTGGCGGGCAAAGTCCCAACTGGCTACTGAGCACAGCACCTGAGAAAGTTAGTGAGGTTTGAGGTGCCTCTAAGCCAGTATCAAAACTACCCACTTACCTCCTGTCCCAATTAAGTGCATCTTTGTTCAACGTGGGATTTAATGTATGAAAGAAAACGAAAAAGATAAAATGGGAGAAATGGGAACAGTTTGAAAGAGGCCAGTGGTAGGATTACTGGGAGAACACCAGGTAATCTTGTCTTCTAAGACCTCCACCCAAACGAACTCCCTTTTAAGATATCCTATTACTGTACAGTACACTAAGCTCCCACATATAGCTGCCACAGGCCTAGCCTTCAGCACATCAACACTAATCGAGCCATGTCTAAACTCTCCACTCATATTCCCCCTCACCTTCCCCATAAGCCAGTGGCTAACCACTGAAAATGCTGTGGTCTATCGGATACTGGGTTCTCCCCTTCAGATAACTTACTCCCTGTACCTATCAACTGATTTTGGATCAGCTTCTTCCGTTATCACACCAATTACCCCCAATACTCCCCCTCTTTTCTTACAGACTCACGTACATCAAGGGCAACAAAAATGTCGGAATAGAAAACATTACTCCTCAGCCTCCCTCCAGGTCTCCAATTATTATAAGCATGACGGCACTCACACCTCACCACTATAAAAGGCGCTCAGCTCACCATGGCTGCTTTAGTCCAGTGAAGGATGCTCCACCTCCACCATTGTATCACCCAGATGACGGACCTTCACCAGGCTAGAAGAGTTGCCAACATCTTCACTATATCACTGGCTTTCTGTCTGATACGGTCAGCGAAGCTCCGGTTCCGGAAGCGCCCATGCCCAGAAGGGCACGGAAAAGAAGCTTGCTGTGGTGCTCAGCAAGGAAACACTGCACAGTCAAGCTGGCCCGCTGATGTGCTATTTAAAACACCTTACAGAGGGGTGAAATAAGCATTGTCCATCACGTTTTTCTTACAGGTTTCATATACTGCCTAGTTAATTGACAGAATGTGGCGCATCAGTTGCACCTCAAGCTTGAAAAATTACATTTGATTGCCTGGCTCTCTCTTGGTGGCTTTAAGCCGTGATTTTCTGCGCGTATATCTTGCAGTAAAAAAGGAGATGACAACCACTGCATTTTGGACCTATATCTATCACATCAGATAAAGAAAGACAAAACTTGATTAAGATGAGATATTTTTGTTCCAGTTACTGAAAGAAGGAAGGGGTAAACGTCCACGACTAGATGGGATGCTCCATGTTGCATTATGTTTATGTCTAGTAACAACATACTGGTGGATCAAACAATATTTATTTTATTGTTCAAGTATAACGCGCTTAATACCAGCGAATGCTTTCTAAGCGTGGGATCGGGATTTGAACCCGTGTAGTGCTGCGTTGTCTTGCTTCCAAGACAAAGGCGTTGCCCCCGAGCTATCCGTCCTCCCCAATAACTGTTTTCCACCACTTGTCTTTAACTTTCGACAAGACTACTTGTTTCACATTACAGGTTGTGTAACTTCATTTCTCTAAAATCACATATAAAATGTACCACAGCAACAAGCCTCAGACAGAGTGGACCACGTGGGACTTCTGAATATATGTCAGAAATGTCTACCTTTGGCTGACAAAATCCTGAAAGAAACACGGATATTAGAACACGACAGGATTCTGAGCTCTGCATGTGGCTTGTGCTTCGTTTCTGATGTAAACATTCTTAATGAAGGGATTCCCTATTGGTAGGGAATGGAGAGTGAGGAGGAAAGGGTAGGGACATGTAGCGTTCCTGTTTAAACCACTTCTATAAAAAAAAACGTCTGCATCCGAGCCACGTTTAACGTGCCACTGCCTTTAGAGGTTATCCCCTTATTTTCTTATTTAGCACCCCATGCTTTACTGGGATGCTTACGAGCACTTGTGCCATGCAATAATGAGGGAGGTATTTTAAAGTGACATTGTCTTGTTGTTTCACGCAGCACCACACAGGGTTCGAAATTGAGATTTGATGAGCAGGAGCTAAAACCAGCTTGTGGGTGTTGGACATCACCCTGTAGTCAGGAGCTACATCAGGAGAACCAGGAGCTACCAGAGATGCCCCTTTCGTTTTGTGTCCATTTTGTATGAACCATTGTGTTTAAAAGTATATTAGATGTGTTCTAAATGCTCAAAGTTAATGTCACATTTACATGTTTGGAAGGCACCAGTTGGCCCTAGGAGCCAAAGGTAGCTCATGGTAGCTGTTGGTTTCAAGCTAACCAGGCTCTACTATGCTAGAAGCAGGAGCTAAATAGCTCCCAGCTCACCTCAATTTCAAACCCTGCCTCACATAGCAAAAGGATGCTTCAGATCATTTGTTGGATGTATTGCCTAGGGAGGTAGAATGACGTAAAAGGGTGCCAGCACCATTTCCAGAGGGCTAACTTTGAAAGAGGAGTTTTGCTGCAGCCAACATATTCAATAAAATAGTTTGTGTCTGAAGGCAGCAGTGGCCTCGACATTGCCACCTAGTGAAGCACAGAACTGTCAAAAGAAGAGAATTGCGGCGGGGGGTGTACTGGAAATTTGCTGCGTTGTAGTCGACATATGCATCAGATGCAGAGGCTTAGACTGGGTAGTGCCTGAGCGGGCGTGGCCCACTGATAATCAGTAAATGCCCACTCAGCAGCACTGTCTGGGCATTTACACAAGTTAATGTCACTGCAGTAGGCCCAACTACATTAGCCTCAGGCCCCACCAGTTGGAAAATCCTGTCTACGCCTCTGATCAGAAGTGGACCGGAGATCCAGTAGGCCCTAGAATGAAGCCTGTAACCTTGTTACTCAAGTAGACTACTGAATGTTCCGGCTCAACAGCATTAATTAGGACGGGGGGGATTGGGGGGACCTCCATTCTGGGGTACCATGCACCAATAATGGGTTGAAATAAATAAATGTACAATAGGGGAATCCCCAATGTGTGGTCTGTCTGATACTTCTACAAGTAATGTGCAATTTGCAGTTATGCCTAAATGTAGCCGATAATCATCACCAGTGTCACAGCTCAATGCGATAAATGGAAAAAAAGGGTGTGTGTAAAAACAAAATATATATATATATATACACATACACACACCAACATTTTGCCCGCTTCTGTGGACACTCAACCCCTTAACTAAAGAGAACACTTCTCCTCGCATTACTTCCATCAGTCTGTTTCTCCAGTGTGAATTTAAACCAAGACCATGAGGTGCACAACAGCCTCACGGCTGTGTCTTCATGTACACGTCTTGAGGTTGCCAGACGCTAAAGTTGTAGAGATGCAATAACAGCAGCAATATGCAGACACAACATTAATTCCATAAGTTTATGAGTAACATTCAGCAAAATAATATCGCAAGGCGGTTTTGAAATTGAAGGCACTGGATCTGGGATTTAGCAGCGATTGTAGCAATGTTGATGGGAAAGGCAGATGTCTCACCAACTGGCACCTTTGGAGATTTTAAGGTGCTCTTAATGGCTTATTTAAACCGTGTTGGAAATGTTCGGTCTGAATTGAAAAAATATAATACAAATGCATGAAGACAAGGCACATCGGCATTCCAATTCCCGTTATGTTTTCAAGTGGGCAGAACTCAGCTCTGGAAGCCGATAGTCAAGAGGAATACTTAACAGAAAAACTGTCGGATTTCATACCTTCTTCAGTGTTAAAATACCCTGCTATATTAGTTCTCTGAGGGTTTCACAAACCAGGAAGAAGTGAGAGCAAGGCACACATTATTTCTAAGACTTGTTTACCATCAACAAGTGGCAGTAGTTCCAAAGGTTATGCTGGACTATTTTTCAAATTTGCATATAAAACAAAGCTGAAGTTGCCATTTTGTTATGGAGTCAGCTATTTTGGTTATGGTGTCAATTTATTAATGTAATTTGTGCAGTGAAGGCAAGACTTTCTACCAATGGTTAGCTCTTCCTGTGTGATTGTTGGACACTGAGATTATGTATTCCTATTTAAGGAAAAGTGGTGGAAAAAAAGGCAGCTTGGACTCCGAGGTGAGACAATGGAGAGGACTTCAATTATACTTTGTGCACCTGTGACCACCTTACTAAACTTTTCAATACTAGTTTTCATGTTATCCTCTAACAAAATACTAGGAATTTGGGACACCAACATCCCCAAATGGCTGGGAAGGTGGGTGTCAGAGGGTTTAGTAGTGTGTCCTTAAGCTAAGCCTGCTTGGAGGACTGGGTAGACTGTCCTTTAGGCCAAATTATGTTTAGCACCTTTGTTTTAAGTTCAGTCATAGGCAGTACGATCTGTTAGAACAATCAGACAATGGTCGGACCAGGCCAATGAATTAAAAGGCTGGTGGTAAAAGGGTGAATTGATTCTCTAGGAAAAAGATAGAACGTGTATCCCTTAGGACTGCACCCAACACATTATTATTGCTAGCAGGGTGGGTTTAAAGGAATGTCTCCATGTTGGCGAATTGCATGTCTTCCAACTGAACAGCGACATTATCTGCCACTAAGATTCAATTAACATTTGAATTTAATGAGGGCAACAATTCTAGGAAGCATTCTGAGAAGTACAATAAATCCCTGGAAGTCTTAAGGGCACTTCAACTTAGAATCCAAATTTTGATCCGTAGATATTCAGAAGAGGGGAAACATAAACCATGCATTTTTTGTTTAAATTAGTTCTGAAAAAATGACTCCACAATTCACACTTTTTTCATTGGTGCAGTTGCATGCCATCGTCAGGAAGGGTGATATCTAGTACAATGCCACTAAAATCTTCTACGTTGTGCTATGCCAAATTTTAAAAATTCAATGGAGAGAAAACTACAATGCCTTTTGGAATTAGTAATCTACAGAAGTGAGCAGTCCATGCCCTCTGCACAATACAGACACAAAATCCACCCGACCCACTGAACCCATTGAATTGAATATGTCTCTCCCTGCAAGTATAATGCATCGTTGTTGCAAACTGATCCAGTCAAAGTAATCCTAGAGGTAACAAATCACTGCTTACTAATAGTCCCCTGCTCAGCAAAATCCATTACTGAAAAACTAATGTAACATTTGAACTCTCTAGCCAGAATGAAAATGTGTGTGAAAAATTAAGATTTCCCTTTTACGTGTGACATTTCCTTTGAACCCTATGAATGGGCAAGGGGATTGACAGGCGAGGGAAAGGATTCTATGGCGGTTAAGCTCCTAGTACCAATTAGAGATGGTGGCTAATCGATCATAGGGCTGCAAAGGCTCGAATTTACGCTTCATTTTCAGAAACACAATTTTCTCAGTGGAGTTAAGTTGCATTTTAAGTTCTTTAAATATAAAAACGACAGCTAAGCTTCAAATACATGTTTTTTTAAGTTGGTTACTGCTCATTCCTAGAATGTAAAGACATTCACAAATGGATTCGGCAGAGCAGCCTAGCAAAAACTTCTCAATTTATGTGCAACTGATATACCCATTTCAACACCATAACAGTGACACCCTACCAGCGTGGGTTCACAATAAGGAAAAGATTGGGGAAGGCAAGAATTGCAGCCGTGTCAAAAACTGGTCCACATTCAACAAATTAGTGACAACGTTTCTTGCTTGGAGAAGGTAATCAACCACAGAAACGATGCTTAAAAAGGAAGCATCCCAGGAAATACATGGAGAAATCTGTGATCTGCCTTAAACTCTAGAGGGAGAATCCAATTTTAATGTTACCCTCCACCCCAGGATTGTGCGAGCGGCAGAGGGGAAACAGATGACTTTAGATGCAGCGGCTCCTCATTGCACCAAGACTGTGAACTTCAGTGAAATGACAGGGGAAGCCGGCCCCAGAAATAGCCACCAACGCATGTGCTTGAAGATTTTCTATGCCTTCTCTTTCCAGAGGGATCGGAGGTCAGAGGAATCACATGACACACAAGCACTAACCTTGGGGCCCTCTCTATGCAACCACACTGTGTGGTTACTTGCAAGCAAGGCAGCCAGTATGGTCCCACGCCCTTCTCACTGGACAGCGTATCCCTTTAATGGTGATCTGGCGCCAAAATATCAGCTCATCACTAAACAAAATGCATAAAAAAAAAAAACACATTGCAAAGCGTATCTTTAAGTGAACTAGGTACTACAGCGATTGGTCAGTGTTGAAAGCCCCCCAACAAATACAATAGTGTCAGCAAATCCTAAAATAAACTCTTTCCCAAATATCAGCTAATTTACAGTGTATTTCATAAATGTGCTCCGTATCTTATACACATCTTTATTTTTTCACCAATACCTTTTTTCCAGCAAAATGCTTCAGGGGGTGGTGAAGGAGGGAGGGATATGATGCATTACAAAATAAACTGATTCTAAAGGCCAATTGTGGAAATGGCAGTATCCACATGTCACTTGCTTACTGTGGGTTTTCATTTTACCAATGTATTCCAAATGTATTTTCCACCTTGCACTACATAGGACTGTATATTCACTGCACTGTTTATGTTAGCTGTTCATTTCTGTCAATTGCTTTCATGTTCCCCAACATTGCCTGATCACTATATTTTGTACCTTCATAATCCCTATACTTGCTGGTTTCTGACACACTGAACATTGTTCACTTGGGGACTCCACTCCCAGGAAACAAGTCTACAGCCAGTAACAACGCAATCACATTCATCCCAAAGTCCTGGCCAATTCCCCCGTCAGAATACCTGTTCAGCAGATTCCTTGAACCAGAAACCAGACCCAATGTAATCCTCACCTAGGGCTAACTCTTTACTTCCCTTCCACAAGGCCCTCCTCCACTACCCAGTCACAGTTGGCCTGCCCTCTGCAAGTCACCACTCTAGCTCCTCCTGCTCGGAACCT
Source organism: Ambystoma mexicanum (assembly GCF_040938575.1). NCBI lineage: Eukaryota > Metazoa > Chordata > Amphibia > Caudata > Ambystomatidae > Ambystoma > Ambystoma mexicanum. The sequence goes on along the minus strand of NC_090932.1, from coordinate 937,369,278 downwards.
ATATTCCCAACCCAACAATTAGTGTGCCCTTTGGCTCCAACTGCCCTGCACTGTATAATTTCATCTCCCCATACCCTACAATTAACATCCCCTCTGGGCTCAAATTGCCAACTCCTCTGACCTGGGAATCACACATAATACCTGAAAGTGTGTGTCCCACTCTGCATCCCATTTCCCCAGGAATCGACCATGGCAACATGAGCCCAAACAAACACTTATCTGGATGAGAGGCTGGCCCTGCAGTGGGCGGGTCAAACAGCCTTATATAACCACGTGGAGTGAGGACTGGGGACTCTCCTTTCTTGTTGGCTGCTAGCGGTGTGTGCCGACCGTGGGGGTTGAGGGCAGAGAGGCCTACTATCTAATGTACCATTGCCCCAGTCTACCCCTCATTTTCTCCCTCTCCCCAAACGGTTCCATTTCTCCCATCTTCCCTGATAACCCCCCCCCCGCACACCCCGGTCTGTGCCTCTCTCTCTGCCTGTCTCACTATCTCCTCCCCCCCCCCCATCACCATCTCTACCAGCCTCCTTCTCCGACTCCCTCTCCAACCCTTCTCATCTCCCTTGGTGTCCCTTCCCCGCCCCTTATGCCCAACTATTCCAGTGGGTGTAATTTATCCTGATGGCAATGAGTTTACTCCTCTTCCTGCAACAAATCTGTTCCTGGTATCTACAAAGACGTGTGCCTTCATGGTGTTCCCACTTTTCAGTGCAGCCTGGCTGTCATTGCCAGAGGGGAGACCCAGTCTGTCTGCGTAAACAACGCACCCCCACCAGGTCTTTTGATGCCCAGGTCCAAAACTGTGGCTCTGACTGGGGTCCCTCATACAGCCTCCCCCATTTTGGCCTTCCTCCCACGCAATACTGCAATTTGCGTTCAAAAAGTAGACTAAACACCATCATACATCTTGGGTTAATAGTGAAGTAAAACCTTGAGGTTGATTCTTTTATTTGTAATTCCTTGCATGCAGACTGATCAAGAGGAGGAGCTATAGAAAAAGCAAGAGGGAGCATAAATTCACAGATACTGTCACAAAGGTTAATATAAGAAATACACAAAATCATTTTACAAAAGGGCCTTCTTAAACAAAGTAGGCTTGGCAGGAAACTAGTTTCCAGCTCCTTCAAGAACATGTAGTCTGCTGTTGTCGAAACTCTAAGATCACTTTGTACCAAGCCTCAGTGTCTTAGTGTTCCCAGGAGCCTGCCTCCACAGCCTGTCTGGTTCTGCGTTGCTGGTGTGATTTTTCCTCCTGCTACAGAGGTTGGGTTGCCAACCAGTCAACAGCAAGTTGTCTCTCACCTGAGATATTTAGGACGTTGTGGCTTAAGTAGCATACTGTGGTTGATGGGCAGCCAACATCAGGACTGAGGCGAGGGTTTTATGCAGTCTCTCCATTTCAGACTTTGCAACAATTTGACGGCTCATTTTGGACTCGTTGAAAATGTTACAACCACTTCGTGGTAGGTCTTATGTGTTGGCTGTTTTAAGTAGTCCAAGTGAGTGGTACAAGCACACAGACTAGATATACACAGAGACCAATAAAACATTTCATGTTTGCCCTCCTTGTAACAGTGTTCAAATGTGGCAGGAACAACTGAGGAGTGCAAGATTACCACCAGGTTTTGGTCTTTCCCCACTAATCTTTAGGGGCTTGGGCTTGAGTGAGGTGTACCATTGGAGTGGTAGTCTGTTCCAAACGACCAACACAGCAGCACTTACATTTTCAATCCTTTTAAGTGCATGCTCATTTCTCTCTATACGTATACACAAGTTACATTTATGGAGTTGTTCAGTTGCGCATACTTACTTTTAGGCCCCAAATCCCGATCAGTGGCTCATCAGCATAAATTTGAATGAGCAGATGTTATTCTATTGCGTGATTGCAGGATTATTTTGACAAAGATTCTCATCTGTATGTTAAATACCAGAAGAGGGAAACACCCGAGCCTTGAGTGCCCTAAGAGTAAAGAATCAAAAATGCCTTGCTATGGTCAGCAATCTAGACAACAAAAAAACCATGATAGAGCTGTTCCTATAACTACGTGTGCCGGTGGTGATTTTATGATGACGTGGCTGAATAGTGTTTCAAGGTTACGCAGATACGATGTCTAACAGTATTTTGTCAGATTGTTGGTCCTCAAAAGGTTCCAGACCGGATACTTAATCTTGGATGACACTAAGCAATAGCATTAAAGGTGACGATGGCTTGCATGACATCAGTTAATATCTTTCCCGGTACATGACATGGAAGAGTGACTATATGGTTTACAGAAATGGCAAACGGAAAAGAATTGAACTTTACTGGGTAGCAACCACTTCTGTGTTCATACGGTATTTTGTGGAGTTCACAATCCTATCAATCTTTTGTATTCACAAAAAATCAGGGAATTGCACGAGCTTGATAGCGGTGGAGAACACAAAGGACCCACACGTGTATTGTACATAGAGAAACCAAAAGACTGACACCACTTTTGCACGTTCTGCAGTGCAACACGGCTATGGTGCTTTCCCAAGGCCTAATATCCATCAGAACTGAACATGTGACAGAGAAGGAAAAAAAGAAAGGAATAAAATCCAAATGGGAAAGAAGAGAAAAAAAAGAAAATGCAGTACCAATTAGTAAATCAGAATGATTGATTTGTAATGATTTTTCTGTGTTCAAATTGTTAATTCAAACATGCTTGTCTGAAAATACATATATTTTCTGATACCGTTTGAATGATTTTACATGGCAAAGAACTTCCAAATTGCCATTTGCCTTTATAACAGGCAATGCGCCCCACACCACAAGAAAGTTTAAATAAATGGACAACTGCTCCCAAGTCGGACATGAGCAGTACAAATCTAGTGTTGGGAGAAATGTCAAAGAATCTTGTGTGGGTCAAAGTCTAGTCCAAGCTTTGCAGCATGTAAAATGGCCTGCAATACTTATGTATAAGTGTGTCAGGGAACTGGCACTGGAGAATTGCGTACCCCTCACTACTCTAACCTCAAAGATGGGTTGGAAAACTTATTGTCACACATATATACATTTACAAGACAGCATTAATCTGTGCAGACAGCAGCTATAGACAGCAACACGCGTGAGCATACATGAAAGTAATTTTAATTGGGGATGTCAAACATATAAAAAGGGAACTCAACTAATACATCAACAGATAAGAACGCGCACAAAAATGAAAGTACAGTGTTTTGTGTCAGGGAAAATAAGGTAAGGCTACAGGTAACAAAAAACCAGAAAGAGAACGAACATAAAAGATGAGGCAACTTAATATACTTTCTAATCCTAATACACAAGTTATACAAAATGACTTTTTTCACTCCTTCCCCTTGACCCTTTGATTGGTCAGATAATGGTCGGTTGCCCGTGTTTGTTACGTTACTTTGGGGCACCTCAATTAAGTATGACCCTATGTTAAACACAGAATTCGGCGGATTTTTATTCATAAGTCACTTGTACCGCTGTGGACATCTCAGTATGGCACCCCCATACCACTGCGGGGCCCCCGTTGAATAAAATATTTTTTCTCTAATAGCATCATACACTGACGTGTGGATCAAGTCCTCGCCTTCTGCGAGGTATCTGATACACTGTATCTTTAAATAAAGGAGTCTCGCCTGCCGTTGTGCTGACATCGAGACGAATTTAATTCCGTCCTTTGGACGATCGCTTCCACTAGTTGTTGCAGCACGGCCATGGCGAGAGGATCGTTCGGTTCAGAACCGAGGAGTGCGAGGTAAGCTCCTGGATTCCATTCAGCTCACAGTGACAAGCCCGCCTTTGTTAATATTGTGCTTTTGATTAGTTCTCTGTGCCCTGCATTTTACAGACCGACTGCACATGAATTGGACAGCATGTCCTCGACTACACGGGCTTAATTTCACCTGTGTTCGAATGTTGGTATGAATTTCTTGCCGCCTCTTCACACCACGAATTAGGATTGACGCTTTTTTTGTTAAAAGGTATACAGAAACATTGCCTTTATTAAAGTTCATTCTCTTCTAAAAAGACCCTCAGATTAAACCGTCGCATTCCTCTCTCTATTTGACTTAGGACACCCTGCGAATCTGATGCCACGACGCCGTTTCTAAGTTCCACACTGGATGCCTAAATGATGTTTAGTAGAATTTCCCTCCAGTTTCGTGTATGACCTACCTGGCGACACTGGGAAGTAAGCCATTCTCTGCATGAATAAAACTGTTCTGTGCCCCGATGTTTTTTGAGCACTGCCCTTGGTAGTAATAACCTGATAAATGGTAATACCAATAGGAAAAAGAACCAATTTAAAATGACTGGCCATTTTCCATCTATTTATGTAGACTATGCCATGAATCATCTAGATGACTAGTAATCAGGTATTAGTTGCGACAATTCTGTCCCCGAAAGAGTCATTGATGGCTTTGCCTTTACTTTTTTGATCACACTCGACCCAGGAGGTACTGGTAAGGGTTGGATCTCTCTTATGTGTCACACAAGGGTATGTTAACTGTGTTCTGTTCTGTGGCAAGCACAGATTTAAAACTAGCTTGTATACAGGACAAAGATTGATAGTATATCTACATATATTTTGCAATATGAGAAATAAAATAGACAGCCAATATCAGTTTTGTGTATACATTAGAGGTTATGTATTTAAGGACATTTTAGTCCCACTTTGTAAGTCAATGTTCTGATGTCCCATGATTAATTGTATATATGTATTTTTTTAGATCTTTGACGCCAATAGTAAATTGTTCATAAGGCTCATCCTGAAGAAATGTCCTGTCCTGAAGATGGCCACTACATTTATCTTCTGTATGGACACTTGAGAAACTGTCCCATCTGATTATTGGCCGAAACATGTCGACATTTTTATCTCATTAAATGTCTAATTTTAGTCATTTTGTATAACTTTTGTATTAGGATTAGAAAGTATATCAAGTTGCCTCATCTTTTATGTTCGTTCTCTTTCTGGTTTTTTGTTACCTGTAGCCTTGCCTTATTTTCCCTGACACAAAACATTGTACTTTCATTTTTGTGCGCGTTCTTATCTGTTGATGTATTAGTTGAGTTGCCTTCTAATATGTTTGACATCCCCAATTAAAATTACTTTCATGTATGCTCACGCATGTGGCTGTCTATAGCTGCTGTCTGCACAGATTAATGCTGTCTTGTAAATGTATATATGTGTGACAATAAGTTTTCCAACCCATCTTTGAGGTTAGAGTAGTGAGGGGTACGCAATTCTCCAGTGCCAGTTCCCTGACACACATATTTCCTCGTCATTTATCCCTATTTTGAGAATTGCTCCCCCGTTAACAAAAAACGCTGGGATCGGGCCTACTTATTTAGTACTGCAATACTTATAGACAAAGCACTTCCCCTTAAGAAATATGAAGCATTTCGAAAATTTACATTGGAAATCGCTTTCCTTATGGAATGAAGAAATAGGTTATATGACCAGTATTCCTAGGATAATCGTTTGGCCATTAATAGTCAGTCAATGCATGTTTATTTGTAGTTTTTAACATCTGCGTGATTGAAGCAGGCCCTTCCTATGTCAAGTTGGAAGCTACTAGCCATGATCAAAAACACAATAACTTCACACACATGTAGAACAGATTGTTCGCCGGGAGTCAATAATCACTCAACAATGGCTGGTGTACATTTTGAGCCCAAAATATATTGCATATGTTTTGACATTTTCATCCACTTCTTGCCTTGCTTTTTCATTTCCATCTCCCTTTGCTTTCTATTCCTGTTAAATTTCCACACAATTTCATTATTATTATTACTACTACTCGCGCCTTGTATGGGAACTTATTTTTTAGGTCACCACACATCTGAATTTACTAATTTACCTAATTATGTGTACAAATGTGATACAAGCCCAAGTGTTTCATCGCTTTATTATTTAAGTTCCACTTAACTTTGATTGATGCTTTGACACTTTTATACTCAATTGTCATTACTATTTCCATTGCTTGTTCACCAACATCCATCAGTCAAGTAGGTTTATTGAGATTAGTATTTTTATCATGTTTATGACATTACTAGTCAATGCTGCAATACACGCGGTGGAGATGTTTTAGCGGTACTGCACTCATTTTGTATTCAATCTTTAAACGGTCTCCTTGATGAGATTCACGATTAAGGAGATTTCCTTTAAATTGAGCCATTTTCCTCTAGGTTGTGTTTTTGTAGGACACTGCTTGAAGGGATTCTTAGCTCCGTTCCCCCAGAAACATTTGGTGAACAAGTTGAAAAATTGCATCTTTGCATTCTAAACAGATCATTTGGATCTACCTTATCATCCTACTTCACATTTGTAAAAGAAAATATATATAATGTTTGGCTTCATACTCCTCATTGAATGGAGTGTGGACGGGGAGCCAAAAAAATACTTTTATCCAGGTGGATGGTGGCAGGTCTTATATAGCCGTTCTGTGCTTTGCTTTAGGTTTTCTTTTTTGTGGGATGGAGTAGTGTGTTCTTTACTGGATCCACTCTGGTAATTTTTTTAAATATCCAATTAGGCGGCTTCTTTCGTCGTCTTAGATATTTGGGTATTGCACAGGATTTCCTTTGTTGAATCACCGCTCGGCGTATATTTTGCAGAACGGTTTTCAGGGAATCGAAAGGTGTAGGGCTCTGTGCTTTTGACACAGGATTTGTTCGAGTTAGCTGGGAAATGGGACATTAGGTGCCTGGAAAAAGATGTAATGTAGACAGACATGTAGATAAGAATGAATTTTTCTGTTGACATGACAGGAGCTAAATCTCAGAATAGCAAATGAAGGGTGGCTGGTGGTGTGGGGTTTGTAAACCAGATTGGGAAGTTGACAGAGAGTGGTCTTTCCAAAACTGTGGGATGAGCTCCAATACCAGAGTTAAAGATCAGACAAAATGCTTGGCCATCTGTGCACACGGGTTGCTGCAATAGCTCAATGGAACCGCCAGAGCACGAAATACACAAACACCCTAGATACTTCCCGTAAAACAAATATTTCTAAAGAAGCAATCAGCTAAAGGAGTGAGTTATAGATCCCACTGGCCTAGTAGACTGCATTAATAAGCATATAACTGTGTCAAAGATAGTGGTTACTTACTTACTTACTTACAACTAAAACCAAACCAGAGCTGAAAGCGTCTGGGTTCTGGGTAACCTAGCTATCCATATGCATAACACAGGATTGGAGAGTACTGGGCCCGGACTCCAATACTTAATTGATTGTGCAGTCTCACCATGGTTCTCTGGCTGTGGAAACCCTACTTTGGTTTGGGCATGTTTTATGCATGCAGAGTTTGAGTACTTGGTCGTTGCCCTCTACTCTTCGATCAACCAACATAACATTGTGTTGCTTCCCTCCCGTGCCTTCCTCCTACTTATTACTACTCCATTTACCTTTACCTCCAGCGCTTTGCAGCTGCTCCAGGCTGATCGCTAGTCAAGAATAGCTAGTCCAAAGAGATTACAAGGTTGGGAAATGTAAGATGTTGAGGATTGAGTCAATTTGGCAAAATGGTATGCCACTCCGCACTCAAAAGCTTCTGGGAGTTTCCCTGCTAGGATACAAAGCTTGGTGTGTGAAAGGGCTTAGGCATGCCAAAACACTAACATTTGCATAGACTGTTTATTACTTAAATTTCCAGTGTGTGGGGTAATACCAGGACAGATCTCCAGGCAATTAGGGAACCGGTTGCAGCCAGCCAAACTGGCCACATGTCATTTACCCTATTGTAGTCAATGTGATGTGCTGTCAAAAGACAATGCTGAGCTAAATATACTTCGTGCAAAGATGGAGCTGAAGACAATATGGAAGTATGCCTACTTCAGGCGCACTGAAGACTGGTTTATGGAATACATGCCATGTAGTCCTAATAAGTGCGAGCTCAGATTGTAGGTTCTACTTTAAATTTAATGTATTCCAGGATTGGTCCACTAGTCGCGTGCATTGCAATTGACATCCATGACTTTTGCTGGAGCAAAAATCGGGATGGATAAACATATGGTATGGGACAAAGAGAGAAAGTACTTTGGATGGAGAAGACTGGACACGTTTAGCTAGAGTAAGAGCTTGGCTAGGGCATGAAGTTAGTTTCCAGGTGGTTCAGAAAATTATTGCTGATTGTGCTCTTGAGGACGACTCCGTTTCCATTCTTTTCTGAACTAGGGGATTCAGCATGGGCCAGTAGCCATTTTGGTGAATTTCAGAGAAATAATGTAACAGAACAATAAGTGGAAACATGTGCCAGGCTTTAAGTAAGATGTTTGCAAGGGCTTTTAAGGAAGTACGAGCAAAAGTAGGAATGCCGTCAGCAAGGAAGTAGAGGAAGAAATGGAGTACATACAAGAAAAGGATACCAATACCTATTGCAATTTGTAAGCAATGAGGAGAAACCCGATCCTCCTGGGAGAGGTTAAAGTGGCAAAGAGAAATGTTTGCTTCCCAGTGAGGATAGGACAAAGTTAGATCCTGTATTTGCTGGGAAGAAACAGATTAATACTTCATGGCACAGCGTGAGGATGTCCAGAGTATTTGGTTATGCCCAAATAGTGGGAGAAAGGTTGAGAGCAGTCCAGGGTAGGGGATCCAATGGCTTAAGCAAAAAAAAAACTGTGGAGGCCACAGTCAAACGTTACAACAAAGAGGTAGTATTCCTCTGCCACGTTCGTATTGGAGGAGCTCTCAACCGTGGTCTTCTGAAAGGACTTGGATCAACAGACAGGACCTGCCACTGCAAGCCCAGCAGGTGCAGTGGGTCTTCCAGGGGCGTTTAAGCCTTCCTGTTTCTGCAGTTGAAGGCCAGGTTGCAGGAATTGAGGAGTCCAGTAAGGGCGTTGACACATATAACCACTTGATTGCACCAAAAGGATTCTTTGACAAAAGGGTTTGGATTCAATTATCATTGTGGGAATTAAGGTGCAAAAAGCAGACCGGCCAAGTTCAACAAGTTTACAAAGGAGCAATGAAAACCACCTCTGAAAGACAAATTGGCATTCTGCCTTCTGAATGGCCAGCCAATAAAGAGGAGCGCAACCCCATCAAATATTTGCTAGTGATGGGAGAGGGAGCAACCAGACGTGGACTCCCTGCTCACTGTGTTTAGAGAGGCACAGCTTCACCTCACTGATGATGCCCAACAAGGCTGAAACACGTGTATGGGGTTGCTGGTGGTACTCTTGTTCAGAGAGGAATTGCCATAGCATTTCGGTGCTGGACTGCCCATGTGGGCGGGACAAAGACTGATATGCAAATGGATATTTCCCATCTGTGAAAGGTACAGTGAGCAAAAAGCGTGCGCTCCAAACTCTCATCTCAGAGCAGGTTATCATGCCTTGTTCTTTCTGGAGAGGAGCGCCTGCTACCTTTTGTTTGAAATTTTGTTTTGTGATGGGAGAGGGAAGCTGCTTCTCCCCAAACAGGGCCTTGCCCACTGGCAAACACTGGAAAAGGATCATCTTTGTAGCTGCAAACCCACCTCTTCCCTCCACTACATCTGCATCAAAGCAGCCAGTCAACAACTGCAAGAATAACCAGAGGCAGAAGACAAATCCAGTTAGTGTGTGTCTAGATAGGGCCTATACTTCATCTTTTGATCCAACAAACTTCTCCACCATGATCAATAACAATGTTACGCAAGAGCTATTGTGCCCTTTACACGTCTGTTTCTACTGTCTTCCTACCACCTCTGATCGGAAAGTATTTCATGACCATCCAAACAGCACCACTTTTTTCTGCCTCCATTGTCTTCCTTCCAAAAGAGAATCTTACAACAATACTAAGGATCTCGCCATGGTTGAGCCTAAATATTACACGGAAATGACTGCGCACATGTAGACTAAAGTCTAAACAGTACCACCTGTGCAAAAGGAATCGTTTTTGTGAATGTGTGTAAATATAAGCACAGAAATCTGGATAGACCCATGTTTCTGTGCTAGAATTGTACCCGTTCACAAAAAGAATCATTATTGCACAGAGTACTGTTTGCATGAATAGTACGGTTTACACAAAAGATAGTGCTGTTTACACATAATCGGTCCGGCCTGTGCAATATCGTAAACTGTTGTTAATCATGCCTGTACAAGGCGGGCAGCATTTTATTTTATTTTTTTTGCCATGTAACTTTTTATTAGCATTTTCAAAACACTTCAACAATTTTTAACCCCCCCCTGCCCCTTTTTTGGTCCGATCCTGGTTCTTCGTTAGTTCCTTACCCCCTCCTTCATTGACCACCTCTTCCATTGAGTCTTGGACCCCCTTAGAGTGGTGGAGTCCCTTCTTTTTTTGGGAAGTCAGCAAGTAAGCCTACTTTGGCCCCCTTTGGGCAATTGTCCCCGAGTAATTACAGTAACCCCGAAAGTCTCATTCTCCTCGGGCACCAGATCACCCTGGCTCCTTTCTGTAGGAACCCCAGCACCAGTGTCCAATCCTCCAAATAACCTTGCTGATCTCCTTGCAAGGAACAAGATACGCATGCCAGAGCCGCAAAGTTCCACACTTTTCCCACCCATTCGTGTTCCGTGGGGGTCGTGGGGGGATCTTTGATTTCCACTTTTTGTGCAAGTACCAATGCTCCTGCCATCATCAAGATCACGTATACTTTACGTTCTGCTCTCGTGGGCAGATCCTCCAAAACTCCTCCTAAACCCACCACTGCCATCCCTCTGTTACCCCTTCCCTTTTCTCCCAGGGTTTACTCTAGTGCCTCATGAATTACCTCCCAATAGGCTTGGATGCGTGGGCAATCCCACCAAATATGGCTCCAGGTACCCTCCGGCATAGATCGGGACTGTGGGGTAGATTCTGTGAAGTTTTTCCGGGGTTAGGTGCCATTGTACCATGATGTTTAGCCATATTTCTTGGCTTTGAAGGGACCTCGTCGGTTTGGGGCTATTGGCCCATAATTTTTTCTAATCTGATTCTTCTATGACTTGGCCTACTGCCCCTTCCAAACTAGCATTTTATTTCTATTGTATACAGCAAAAAAAAAAAAAAAGAAGAAAACGTTAACCTTTGCAACACCTAATTCAAAAATATAATAAGTTAAAACATAGAAATGACATACAACACATAAAGGGCAGCAGTGAGAATAAAATGACATAATACAAAATAATCCCACAATTCTCTTCCATAAACAATCCTCGCGCACATAAAGGACATGATAAATGAATTGCCAAAAATAAAGCATCCGATAAAGGGTAGGGCACTGTAGCAGCATATGTTTCCATAGTTCCAGCTCATTTTTATTGCACAAAGTCGACAAAAAGCATTCTCCCTGGCAATCAGTCCTCTTTTCACCAGTAGCGCTCTTCTTGGTATAATATTTACACAAAATCTAAGCAAGATTTGCACGCAAATTGACTAGGGAAATGAGCCAAGTGCGAAGCAGACACACCCATCTTTTTATGTTCCAATTCAAGGAGTTTCAAGGATTCCAGATCATGCATCTCCTCTATAGTGTGGATCCAATCACCCTATAGAATGCCAATTTAACCTTTGCAGATCAGTTAATTCTCCTAATGAGAAATCCATCCCTTGCAAGATCTGGCGAAAGTCCATCAAGTCATTAACAGTACTATTCTGTTGCATCCCCCCAACAGTGCATTCAGCTCTACATATAGGGAATTCTCCGGGGAACACACAATCTTTTCCACCAGTCCCAAGATCTTCCATTTCATTTAGGCCCAATTTGTACCTAATAAATGCACATTGAGTAACAGTTTGGCTAGACCAGGGCCTGCGGCCATATTAAAGCCTCGAACTTCCACCAGCGTTCTATGTCCCGAGCGGCATTAACTCCCCCATACAGCAATTTTTGTACTATTATGCCCTCGTAGTACTGGATTAGAGGGATTACTGAAAATGTACCAAATGTCTTTATTAGCCTTAGTTGACCACCTAAGAGGGTCGCCTTCCTCTGCAGAAACTTCCAAAGTTTACGTTTTATAGACATATTCAAAACAGGAATGTCCCAATATACCCTTACTAATCGTTCATGGTTAACCTGTCAGGTTAAACTCTGCACCCTCTTAGAAAGGGAGAACTGAATAACTTTGGTTTTCGTGGTATTTATAATCATGTCACTCGCTGTTGCATAATTCCCAAATGCTGTTCTCAGCCTCTACAGGCCAATACCAGTAGTGTCAAACTGCAATAAATCATCTAGGATAAGAGAACCAACTATAACGTTGGCATGCCAACTTTGGAGATATTTAGGCTGCTTTATCTAAAACCTCCCCCAAATAGGCCATAAACAGATTAAAAAGACAAGGGGCCAATAAGCACCCTTGTCTCAATCCTACATATGTCTCCATTTTGTTTGTTAGGTTGCCATCCAAATCCAGTTTTACCTGTATATTAGAGCATTCATTAAGTTTAATTATAATTGAAAGCAGGTCTACATCAATCCCCCAGCTGGCTAGTTTTCTTCAAAGTCTGTCTTGTTTCATTGTGTCACAGGCCGCTGTATTGACAAAGTGAAAACAATAATTTTCTAGACCAGGCCATCTCTTGTATACATTTTAGCATCAACCCATTCAATGATGTACGAAGGCCTCTTCGAAACCTGATCTGATTCTGTTTTAATATCTCATTCTGTAGTACCCAAGTTTCCAGATGAGATGGGACCAAGGAAGCAAACATTTTTCAATAAGCATCCATGGGTGTCAACAAAAAAAAGGATCAAATGCCAAAAGGTGAGAGTGCATTCGACCAAAAAAGGATTGACTTTTTTTAAATGTATATTATTTTTTTTGCTCTAGTTTAGCTTTAAAAAGGTGTTTTTACACCAAAAACAGGGGTTTGTAGGGGGGGAACCCCCCCCAAAAAAAAAAAATGTCGATCCTTTTTTCGGTCGAATTGACTCGACCCTTTTGTTTCGATACTATAACCTATAACCGCATCCATGATCATAATTGAGCAATAGTTTTTTGGATCAGAACAGAGGCCTTGCTTATGAATGGGGATCACATATGATGTTGAAGCTTTAGGAAAGATATTGGTTTCAATTATCTGTTTAAAATATATATTAAAGATTATTGGCCATTGGTGTGGAGACGCTTTAAACAACAGGTTAGACAATTGGGTTATGCCCCCATTGCTCTAGATGCACTTGCTTTCTGTATATTATTAACTGGTATATCATTCCTATCAATTGAGGCCATTGAGCAGGATGCTCTGTTATGTACTGCATCCTGTATATGGGGTTGTTCTAAGTTTTTCCCCCCTTTAAAAAGTTCACCCACACTATTTCTTCTATACAGTTTGCTTGTACTGCAACTTGACTAATTCCCAATTAGGGCAACATTTACTGATTCCCTACGGAATCCCACATCTCTGCTGCATGAAGATCCAATGTGGCGGACATGCATGCAGTTCTGTCGCAAAGAGCGGATGTGGAAGGTGGTCTTCAGGCACTGCTTCTCGGTTCTGTGTGATAGAACCATGAGCATCGCACAGTAAATTCTCTCTGTGCAAGGATCAAAATGAACCACAAACAATTCACGCCAACATGTTAGGAATTCCTCAAACCATTGCTACTCTCACTGGGTTTTTCTCTGCCAAACTTCATCATATGTCATTTAAACTAGGCAAAACTGTACATCCTTGGCCATAAAATAGTCCCTGGGAGACTAAAATAGACGAACAGTAATAGTTGTCCTCCATTTTGATGTTGTAATACATCCTGTGTATTTTGGACACACGCGTGAAGTCCCTAGAAAGTTTTACATTGACCGCCCCACTTGCAATGTTGAATTTGCCTACATTTCCCCCCCTCAAACGTCATTTCCAAATTGTTGGCCAGTACCAGGAATTAATTGCCTGAAAATCATGATCCAACTTTTATTTGCATTTTAGCAACAAAAATACAAATCCCAACAACACTTTTCATGGAACTTCAAATTACAAAATTCACCTCACCATGTCATAGCAAGACTAGCAGAACGTGTGTAGGTGATGATAGAAGTCAGGTGCCCCTACATCCCACAGTGCTCTAGCTTTCAATTCGAAAAGCCCTGTCTTTCCCATGTGACAGGAAGGCTGCTTTGGGCACCTTTGACCCAGAAGGCTACTTTTCACAGTATAAAGAGCTCAGCCTACCCACTAACAGCATGACGTATCAAGATAAGAGAAAACAAAGCCTGACATTACTAGTCAACAATTAGGCCCACGACACGCCCTCCTACAACTTGTTCCGTCAATAAACGACCAGGACACCGATAAACGACATTGTGTGTGTTGACCATTTAGAATGGAGGGGGTATCTTAAATGAATCACTGAACAATCTAAATATGTTCAACATGATAATATAAACACACCGACCTATATTATAGAGAATACTTAAAGATACATGTATAACCTCCTCGGTTAGCAACGATGGGTGTGCAGTTGGAACACCAGCATCAAAACATCTTAGTGGAAACTAAGTGTGAGAGAAATTCTTTTCTCCCCTCCCCCACTCCAGCCTGAGTTTCTAACGCATTGCCACTCCACCAGTGTCCTTAAACACAATTTATTGCACTGTATCTTTGTAAAAACCAGTGCACCACGGTCACGCGCTGTTCTCGGTGCCTAAATGACATTAATTTTGCCCGAAACGCACACATTTCTAAAAATAGGCGAAGGGAGACAGCCCTGTGATGGCTGCTTGCTCCCATTTTCTGCAAAGAAGCCCATTCCACGCGCTTTCCCGAGAAAATAAGACCCGCAGCTGCGAAGGCAAGCAGGAAAATGACTTACTTTTAAATTATATTGGACGATGGCGGGCTTCCAAGGGGCACTAACAGCACATGAAGCTTCCTGGCTGAAAATATGTGTGTGTTGCACTGCCCATCCCCCACCTCAACTACAGTAAAGCTGCTCACACTGCGCTGGGCAGTTCCTGGATGAAACGTCCTCAATCAAACCACACCTATGCATGGCAGGGTCACTTGTACGGCACATTTGACATTTTCACAGTAAACACCACGTCACGTACCTTGGAGATGCTGCTTGCCGGGGCTCCCCTCCTCTGCAGGCAGAATGTCCCCCTTTTGTTGATGTCAGAATGTTGCCATTTTCAGCCACGGCCCGGGCAGGGAGGGGGTGGGGGTGGAAACCGGCGACCGGGTCCAAGAAAAAAAAGTGATTTTCTTTTTGTGATTAGAATGGGAAGGGGAATTGAGGCAGAATGTAAAGCTGTTACTAAGAGAAAGAGCCAAACGGTTCGGAGCAGCCAACGGCTCTCAGACACTCAGCGCTGGGAGGGTGACCAGCCAGGCAGAAATGGGGTAGGCCAGCAAAATAAGCTACACAGCACAACAAACCAGCAGGGTTGGAAATCCACGGCGGTCCCATTTTCAAAAGATGGGAACAAAACACCGCTGTCGATTTATCTGCCTTTCATTGCGCACCAGTTAGCGAAGATGAGACAAGCTCCACACTTAAAGGAACAAGGCTACTGCAATTATAGCAACGAAACACAGACGCACTAAACCGCAGAGGGGGATTTTTCAGGCAAAACAAACTGCGTGTTCCTGTAAGCAGGAGACCAAGGTTTTCTCCTAACGCTCCCAATTACATGTTGCAAGCCATTGCACGCATTTAAATACGCGTGCATTCAAGCACACGTTTAAGAATGCTCGAATGTCTCGGATTCAAGTATAAAATCAAGGCAACTTTTAACATATAATCGTTGAGAAGGCCATTATATAACCGTAGCATTTCTTACATATGGCATTTTGTCACCTAACAAGTAGACGCACGTTCTTACACTGACACAGTTTTACGAGAGCCACAGAAATGTGGAGATTATGTAATGTTATGTATAGCGCCTTACCCATTGTATTGACCGCGAAGAGCTTTGGGTTGTCTGGGCGTTTTGAGCCTGAACGTACATGCTAATCATTGCATTACAGAAGCTATACATTTACTATTGATTGCAAATGCCACGCGTTGGCAGAGATGTAGTACTGTTAATTACTTCTCGTTTATTTTGGGCGTAGGATGCTGTGTGATATGCCACGTCCGTGAACATGTGCGTTCTGGCATTGACCGAATGTGTGGGACTCAGCCAACTACAACGTGGGCACTGAGCTAAAAGGCGGAGCAAGAAACATGTATAAACGCAGTTTTGTAACCACAGAGCAACAGACCACAGTTGAGCACTCTGCAATGCTTTAAAAGCACAATAAATGAACATGTGGCCAACATTACATGTTTAAGCATTAGCTTAACATGCATGAAAAAAAACTGCATTGGGCTGCAGGAGAACGACATTACATTGCACTATACATTCACATGACAATTGTTGACAGATATGACTACTGTAAGATTGTATTTAGCAGCTTCACGAGTTGGCTGCTGGGTGCTGTGCGCTGATGATTGCTATCTCAGTGAATATTTGTGTGACGAAATGACTACTACTCTGCAGGAGAACAGCTACTAAACCAGCCCTGATCCCAATTACAAAGGAAAACAGGCACAGCCCAACTATGCTTGTGTGGTTGCGCAGGTCTGAGGGCAGGATATATATCTTCAGGGGCAGAGTGTGTGAGCTGATAACAGCAGCAACCTAAACAGCAATAGTGCAAATTCACCAAAATAAAAGAATGTCCAATCAAGGTTCTACAAAAATATAGACTTTTACCTAAACAATAAGCGCCAAGCTGTGGGGTCATTACCACTTCAGGTAATGACCTGGGGTCCATAGTTACAGGCCCAAGCGAAGCAACGTCAGAGCTGATGTCGGAACTGCAGCAGGAACACTACTGTTCCCGATACAGCCAACTGACATGGTCGCAGAAGGTACGTGGAGAGGGTGTGGGAGGTGCCTTGTGTGGAAAAGGGGAGCACGGAGAAGAGCACTTACCTGCTGAACCTGCCGAGGGATGTTGGGTGGCTGCCACCACCCCCAACCGAGGTACTAATTAAACAATAAAAATGCCAATAACTAAACTAAAACACAAGAAAAAAACCCACCCCTGTGTTGGGATGCACGTTCAATGTCCCAACGCGGGAAAGAAGTTTGCGTTGCACACATTGTATTAGATCAATGGTGTGGCTGGGTTAGATGCAATGTTGCAATTTTGTATGTGTTCGGTGTAGTTAGAGGAATTGGCATAAGTGTTACTTAGGTTTAGTTCTGGATACATTATTGATTTGCATCATGTAATAACATAATCAGAAGTTGTGTGTGAACAATGTTATTGTGCAATGTACAATGTCTAGTGCCTAGCGGTGGGAAGCGATGAACTTTGCAGATACAAGAATAGAAATCGGAAGGGAATACCACTGTGAGGGGATATGGTAGTCTTGAACAATGTATACGTGGGACTTGACAATGTCTCAGATTGAAGACATGTTTTGGGATTTGATGAAAGTAGGGGTTTGTTGCGTGTAATATGGAAATATCGCAGAACGCAGTTCTCTCATAGGTGGAGTTTGTTTATGCTGCAGAGCGTTTGGTTTATGGTGATGAAGTTTGCCTGTGCTTGAGAGATGAGTGACTGGGTCAAGTAAGGTGGAAGGAATCAGACTGCATTTGGGCAGATGTTGATAACATTGCATTCGGGAAGTGCTTGAGGAAGTGCTACTTCGTTACCACGCTATTTGGATTACCCTATTCCATTTTCAATAACGTGAATACTCACTGTGTGCTAAGCCCTGCCTTCCTATCCAGAATTCCACATTCATTGAACGTGTGCATTCGGGAAGTGCTACTTCACTACCCCCGCTATTTGGATTACTTGCTGTGGACTCTATTCCATTTTCAACAACGTGGTATGAATGACATTATACATCAGTTCCAAATTGCTCTAAGGAACTTCACTGCTTGAAGGGCTGATACTATGTATAATAATTCCCTATTTTTGTTTTTATTTTCCTTATAGAATACTCACTGTATTCTAACCCTGTCTTCCTACCCAGAAATCGCGTGCATTCGGGAGTGCTACTTCGCTACTTAGCTGCGTAGCTGCCTATGGCCTCGGCCTCCCCTTCTATACTACAACTGAAAGGGGTGTCTTCTGTAAGCTCTTGTTCGGTTTGCAGAGTGTGTCCGCTTTATATGCGAATTTTGCCTGCTTTACTCTATGTCCATGTCTAACGGACTGTTTACTCTGAAATCTTCCATGCCAACTGAAACGAGTAAATTAGTGATGCAATTAAAACGAACACCGCGCACAACTCCTGCCGCACTGTCTATACCAAAGAAATGGTTACCTATGGGACCTTCGGCAGTGAAATTGCACACTTTCGATACGTGATTTTTATCACCCAGACCGCCCGATGCATGTAACTCAAACTACAGGAAAATTGTGTGACTCTTATCTGTAATGTGGCCTCATTGGGTGTAAAGTCACTAAATACCAATCCCTCCCCTATGCTGATAGCTACCCCACCAGACTAATGGTGCCTGGGTTTACGGATACTCTAGAGGAACGTGCAGATTCAGCCACACCACTTGCAAACCCGCCGTCACTCCTAGACACCGTAGACCAAAGTAAAAGTGTGCATAAACAAGAGAACAATTTAGAATTGCTTATGTCTAATAAAGAGTCGATCATTCTTAACACTATAGCAAACACTGGTGCCAATTCCCCAAATGCTTTTTTTTTTTTATTTTATTATTTATTTGTTTATGGTTTTACAAAGAAAACCTTTACAAAATATAAAAAGGAATGACATTTTAGTTGTGTTTTGATAGGATCTGGCAGTTTTCCAGGACCCTGACAACAGCCGTAGTAAGCATGACTTCTTGACCAGAAATCAGTCTATCCCAAAAGGAGTCCTGTGTTAGGGTCTCTTCTCTATGGACAAATCTTCCGAGCAACTGCACTCTTGCCCTCCAAGTACCCTCGCATTCTAACAGCAAATGTCTCAATGATTGTAAGTTCGGTAGGACACAAGACCTGCAGAGCTTTTTGGCCTTATCGCTCTGGTTTCTTTTGGCCAAGATTTCTCCAGTGTGGGCCAGATTCAATCTTAATCTAAGAAAATTATTTCGAATCTTATGATCCGGGAATTTTTGAAGATATCGTGGTAGTGTGCCTGCTTTTCTCTCGACTTTCAAAAAGAGGTTCGATGGTTTCAAAAGTCTGACTCCCTCGATCGTGCGGATCCAGTCACATATTTCAAGTTGTTTTTTGATTTTCAGAGGATTAACGAGGAGTATTTCTGTTTTTAAATTCAGCCTCAATAAAATTTCGTCCACTTTTCTCTCCAGTCCAAGAAGTTGTTTCGATTTACCCTTTTTATGATGTTCGTTTACGTCGAAAAAGAGGGTAAGAGGTCTGGCAAGGATGATGTCCCGGTAAAGCGACAAGAGCTTCCAGTCCGCACGACAACCCAAGGAGATCAGACCCAGTTCGAATCTCAGACTGGAGAGGGGGGTGCAAGCGGGTGGATGTAATACCGCTTTCCACACCCTACCCTCAATTTTGTTCCATTCGAAGTTCCAAAGCAAAGGTTTCGCTTCTAAGCCGTAGAGGAGGATTGGTACCGCTTTGCCGATATAGAATTTAACAAGTGGGGATAGTGAAAATCCGCAGAATTTCCCATTTAAGTTCTTCATCTGAGCTAAGGGGAACCACCACCAAGTGGAGTATTGTATTTGAGCGGCTTGGAAATCTAGATGGATCCTCAGTCTCTTAAGTCTTGTTAAGTCTATTCCCCAAATGCTACAACTCAGCCACAGGTAGCCCACGACGCAACGTCTGAACCAGTAACAACGAATTCAAAAGCAGCTAAATAATTTGCATCTCCTTACCAAAATCTGATGACCGTATGATTTCCCCTTTCATTGGTAGACTGCGGGCAGACACTTCAATGCCTGCTTTGCCACCCCAGTCATGTAGATATGACCTTTCGCAATCCCCGATTATGTTTCACCAGCATTCACACATTTCATCAGCACTGTCTATATCATTCTCCAAGCCCACTACACGTAAACTGTGGGGGGCCTCAGTTCCGTTGCCAACGACTCCCGCTCGCCCATCGATTCCACTGCTCTTATGGCCATAATTAAGTTGTTTGAAGCCTTAGATAGAAAAGTGAATAATCAAACAGCACTTCTTGCACAACTTCCTCAACGTGATATAGGAGAGCATATATGTTTGCCGTTTAATACGGCGTCTTCTACTGTTAAGCCCATGCCTCCCACAGATCTGGCCCTTGTTCAAACATCTACCTTGCATGCACAAATGTTAAAAGATGCGAGTGGTGTTCTAACGTCTGCACATGGAGCTCCTCTGCTGAGCGAGCATGTAATCTGTGAAAATAACACTAGCGCGCTGACACTCTGCATCCACAGTCAACGCAGGCGCTGGCACAAAAAGCCATAGAATTGGTCAAACCCAATGAGGGGCCATCTAAGGAAACATTTAAAATCTTTACACCTCACACAAAAAAGTCAGCGAAAAATACTCCTACTACAAAGAAGACCAAATGTCGAGCCAGAGTCCCCATAGTGGTCGCCGCCTTGGATGCGAAGAAGGCCTTCCACTTGGTGGAATGGCCCTTTCTATTCTAAGTATTGCGACGTTCAGGTCTGGGCCTGACATATCTTCAATGGGTCTGACTGTTATACACGGCCCCTCAGGCAGCGATATATTCAAACAGGCACCTGTCGGAGTGCATCACGCCATCTCGTGGCACCAGACAGGGGTGCCCGCTGTCCCCTATCCTCCCTGCCTTGGCCATAGAAACTCCTGCCTGCCACCTGAGGGAATACCATATACATAGAGGGGTCAGACTACACTCGCACTCCTCAATCCTGTCAATATATGCTGACGACATGCTACTATATCTGAAACACCCAAAGGTCAACCTGCAACCGGTCTTAGAGACTATTCAACAATATGGCACAATATCCAGCCTTCGTATAAACTGGGCTAAATCAGAGTTGTTACCACTGACCCCAGCGGTTCGCCAGGAGGATATAATGGGCGACTTTAGATGGTGCCTGCTAGGCATGAAATACCTGGGATTTCATGTCTTCACCTCCCGCTATCCCAACAATGACAACAATTATATGAAAGTGCTAGCACAAATGGAACATAGAGTGGAGACCTGGATCTGACTACCCATCTCACAGGTAGCCCGGATGTCCCTAGCAAAATGATACTGCTCCCAAAATTCCTATACATCTTCACTAATGCCCCAATTTGGCTTACCAAGGGCTTCTGGACAAGACTTAAGAGACTGAGGATCCATCTAGATTTCCAAGCCGCTCAAATACAATACTCCACTTGGTGGTGGTTCCCCTCATTCGACCTCCCACATGTCTCATTAGAAAAGGCGATCATGGCCCCAGACGACCGGAAGGGTCTCCTGTGGAAAGCTCCCCCCACGTGGGACTGTGCCTAAATCCAACCAACAGCAGTCACTTGTAAAGCATGGCAAACAGCCGCAGGTGTAATGGGTCTAACTGCCTCTTATTCTCCCGACTTCGCCATCTACAAAATCAGGAGCTTGCCCCTCACACATGAGTCACTATTCCAGACACTGTTCGGGAAGCTGGGGATTTGTTCGCTGGGGGATCTTGTGATTGACTGGGAATTGATATCATGGGAGGCCTTACTGTCACGGGTGGGGAGTTCACTACAGTTACAATGTTTTTATAATACAGGCTGTGTGAAGCCCTTAAGGCGATATTTATTTATTTATTGGTCATTTGCAAGGCGCTTATACAATTAGGAAAAACTTTTCAAAGCGCCCACAAGGCAAAGGGTGGGGACAGGGGAAGGAATACAATGAATTACAACAAAGATGAATAATTGGATTAATAGTGCTACAAAGAATGAGAATAGCAGGGAGGGGAGACAAACCTACTGTGCCTTGTGAGTGTTCAGAACATGCAAGTGCAGAAGGGAGGGGGGTAAGGGATAGGTGCTGTGGTGCTCATGGAGAAGTGCTCAGGATGAAGTGCATAAGAAGAGAAGAACGTAAGTGCAACCTCCCATGGGAGCCAAAGTAAGTGCAATAAAAAATAGACAGCGGCTGGGATGAGAGATGTGGGGGGTCAGGGCCCCAAGGATACATAAGGGCCCTGCACAACAGTCACACTACTGTATGATTAGCTGGGAGGAGAGGAGGTGAAGGAAGAGGTTAAGAGAAAGGTCTTGAGGCTTTTTCAGAACTTAAGGAGGTCCTGCTCAAGTTGCAGAGGGAGCGGGAGGCTATTCCACAGAAGGGAGCCCACCAAGGAAAGTGATTGACCACCTGTTCTCTGTTTAGCAAACCGCTTCACACACAGGGAGTTGGTGCCAGAGGAACGCAGGGGTCTAGAAGGGGGATATTTGGTCACGAAACGTTGAAGATAGAGTGGTCCTCAGCCCCAGATAGCCTTGTGGATGATACAGAGGGATTTGAATTTAATCAGTGCTGCGACCGGGAGACAGTGAAGGCTTTGTAGGGCAGGAGAGATGTGGTCTGTGGGCTTGAGGCCAACGATAAGTCGTGCTGCTCTATTCTGGGTTAGCTGGAGGGGTTGCAGGGTGGATGAAGGAAGATTAAGGAAGAGACTATTGAAATAGACTAGCCTGGAGAGGACCAGAGCATGGGTAACATTGAGTCTCTGGGGGAAGGTGAGGAAGGGTAGAGTTCCTTGGAGAAGGAAGAGCTGAAAGTGGGACTTCTTGGTGATGTCCTGAATATGAGGGATGAAGGAAAGGGAGGAGTCGAAAGTTGACTCCAAGGTTCCTGGCTTCAGAGGAGAGGGTAAAGGGGGAGCCCATGGAGGAAGGCCAGAGTGAAGGGAAGAAGTCGAGTGCAGGGGACCCAGATAAGTATCGCTGCCCTATATGGCCAGACTACCCCCGTGCTCCACCGATATCGCAAGTTTTGCAAAGCATCACCACCTCGATACCGTCCAGGCCACATGTCTCTAACATATATAAACTTGCCCGGGCACAGAAGATCCCACACCCCGATAGATTGCACACCCGATGGGAGGTTGCACTTGACAAAACATTCACAGATGCCTGTTGGTCACTGATTTGTCATCAAACAAAATCACCTTCCCTGAATAACCGTTTGCGACTGGCACACTGCAAATTCTTACACCAAGCTTATTACTCCCCACTAAGGCTGCACAGATTCTACACTAACAGATCACCTGCATTTACCAGGTGTTCTCAGGAACTGGCCAACTTTCTTCATATCCCCTGATCCTGCCCATGTTTGAAACCATTCTGGTACTTGGTGGATGCTGCACTGTCATCCATGTTTGGGACCTCACAACAAGACCCCCCAGTGTTCTGGCTGTTCGCCCTAGTGGACACAGGCGGAAAAGAAACTCACAAGAATGGCATCGATCACAGCTAGGACTGTCATGGCTAAGTCCTGGGGGAAAGCAAGAGCCCCCGCATTCTGTGAATGGATGATACATGACTGAGGTGTGAACATAGGAAGACGCAATATGCAGCCTCCCTTCCTGAACATTGTAGAACACTGGACCATTTGTGTCCCTTCCGAAACTATGTACTCACAATGTCAGATGCATGACCCCCACCCACTTTTGAATCTCGGCACCAGGAGTGTAGCGAAGTAAAATATATCTTGGTACTCCATATACATGCTGTATCTATGTTGATCTTGACCTTAAGCTGTGCTGTATACTCTTTTGGTTTCTTTTTTTCTCATTTTTTTTGCCTCTCTGTGACTCGTTGTATGGCCATGCAGGGGGAGGGTTGGTTGGGATGGGAACTGGGAGGGGGTGTGGCATGGGGTTTCTTGCCAACGGGTTGTGTTATTTTAAAAATGACAATAAACAGAATTTGTTAAAAAAAAGAGGTTTATTGCTTGATCAAAAGAGTTATCATTTGTTTCTCTCCCTCTTCTTGTTTTGAAGAATTCTGACAAAAACCTTGCACATCACGAATGAGGTTATAGTTTCTCTGATAAATGGCACACATTAACTAATTTGAGTTAATAAACTGATTATTTTTCAGGATGTCATAGACCATGTGAAAAGGGAATTATGCTCAGTAGCATGTATCCAATCAGGATAATTAGATTGTATGTATAGGGTTAGCCATTGGGGATCGTGGGATAACCTAACTAGAATGTGTAATTATGTAAATCATGTAATTCTGTGTATAAAAGCTGTAAGTGTATTGAGTCTGGCAAGGAATTGTTCGTTTTCAGCTTCATTAAGCCAACTAACCCCTTCTGGGCGTGTGCATTAAGCTTTCTTTTTCTGCCAAAGTGCATTCACTCAATGTTGAGCGTTTCTTTCATATTGGATTTTGGAGTTACTCTTCTACACTTGTAAAGAGACACACAAAATGCGAAAAGCTGTTGGCACAATGTCAGTGTTCAAGAAGGTGTCTAGCAAGAAAAAGGCAGAGAAGGAGAATTTAAAAGTCACGTTGGTCCCAAAGGTGGCCAGGGGAACATGGCCTCTTCACAGTACCTTATTTCGTAGTCTTGGGTGGTCGTCAGTGTCATATCACGTTGATCAAGTAGCCAATCGGCATGAAAGGGGCTCTGTGTGAATTGAGTTGATGGTGCTACACAATGGGTCCCAGCAGATTCGAGTTGGTGGAGAGGGCGGGTCAAAACGAACAATGTTTCCGCTGGGTTGAGTTAGCGAGTGACATGTTTGGTTTTAGCGGGTGGAGTCGATGGTCTAGTCAGGTTGAGACAAGGTTTTGTTGGGTCAATGTGGTGCTCAAGATGCAACGAGTTGGATGCTACAACAGTGGTGCACTGGTGCTTGAGTCGAGACAACAGTGATCTTCACTGGTGTAAGAAGGCGTCCAAATGACTCAAAGATGCAGGTAAGCAGCTCAAAGTTCACGGAGTACAAAAAGCACTACCGTGGGTTCTGTGTTGGCTTGAAAGGTGTCAAGCACGTTTGAAGCAGCTTGAAGGTGGCTCAAGGTAGTTAAATAGGATTCCAGCTGCTCTTGGATTTGTTGTTGCTGGGAGTTTCCAATCCAGCTGCTCCAGGACAAAGTGATGCCGTCTGCTGCACTCCCACTCGAAGGTGCGTGGCTGGAACCTAAAGGGGCTCCTTCGCCTCCTGTGACAGGGCTGTGGTTCTAGTGCAGTCACAATGGGACCATGGTTCAACAGCAGCCACCTCTATTGTTACCTGGGGATGGTTATGTGACAGATCTCTACTCTGCTTTGAATGCCTTCTGTCTTCACCTCCCGGGCAGAGGACTTTGGGATAGACTGTAACCCCAAAAGAGGTCCAGATGAATTCTTCCTGCTCTTGTGGAAGTCCAGGAATTAATCAAAACATGAGGGGGTGGCTCCTCCTTTTAAAGGCAAAATGCCATAGGGGATTGGTTGAAAACAAACCTGCTGCAAAGGGTCCAATCCCTCTTGTTGTAACAAGAGCCATTTCCTTATGACATCACACCCAGAGTAGGACATTGAGCGAACAGAGAGAGGAAAGAGCCCAAACAGAAAGCAAGACAGTAGGCCTCATTACGAGTCACCCGGTATGGAAATAACGGTGGCGGAAAACCCGCCGCCACCGTTGTTTCCATACCGGGTGATCTCGAGTCCTGCAGGCGGAGGTGTCATTCCCGCCAGGTCTGACCTGGCGGGTTTAACACCACCTGCCTGCAGGCGGACGTGGAAACACCAGCTCCATCACGAGATGGTGCCGGTGTTTCCACTTCCCCATTCCCATTGAGTCCTCTGGGACTCAATGGGAATGGGGACTTACAGAATTCCGCCTCCGGAATTCCCAGGTCACCGGGGTCGTAATGCCCCGGTAATTCTGGGAATCATGGAGGCGGAATGGTAATACAAGTCCGGTGGTAACCTGCCGGTTTTTCTGGCTCGGTTAGCGCCGGACTCGTAATGAGGCCCAGTGTCCCTATTTCTCTATGCCTACCTTCCTGCTCTGGCTACTAGCCCCACACCTTCTGATGCCTGTTAGCTTAAAAGGCAGCCCGCTGGTCAGTACCCTAGGATTAGGCTGGTTTGGTATGTCAGTGCTGCCTCTGAAGTACCATTCCCAGGAAAGTTCATGGTGGAAATGTCTATGACGTGCCGGAAGGTATGGAACTTCATATTGGAAAATCAAAGAGGCAGCATCCTGACTATTGTTCCCCAAGGTAGCAATTAGCTTAGACACCAAGTTATATTAGTCCTGTCATAGTTAAACCCTGCTCACCAAGCTAATGCTGGTGTGATATTAAATTGATGTGGCTTTATCATTGTGTGTCCTTATCAGTCACCAGGCTACAAACAGGCATGGCTTATATTTAATTAAAGGTATACATGCAACCAGTTGAAATAACACCTCTGCCTGCTGGGACATTGTGTCCAAGCAACTGTCAGGAATGCACAGGTGGCTTTTAATGTGCAATGTGCCATTACAGCTCTGGCATTGTAGCTGTCAGTAGACTAATTACAGCAAGGCACATGTGTGCACGATAATTCTAGCATGGGGCATTTGATTAGCTGACCCCCTTTCCGAAAAACAATTACCTGCATTATTTTCGGTTAAAAAACATCTACAAATCTCCGTCCACCCCACTCTCACCAGATGGTATTCTGTGATGCTTTGGTTTCTGGCATGGACCGACTTTGGCATGGGAATCAGCCAACTAATATGGGACCCTGAACTAAAAGTTGGAACAAGCAATGTTTATATACATGACTAACCAGTACTAGAGCAACTAATTACAGTTGAGGGCTCTGAAACACTTTGCATGCACATAACATGCTCAGTCCATGTTTAAGAGGCATGTTGCATATATACATGGTACACCCAAACCTAATCATACAATTGAAAGAAAAATGAATCTATTGAAGTTAGGAGACATATCAAACTGTGCCGTTGCATTATATGAACACCCGGCAGACTTCAGCATGGTAATTCCCGTGGTAACACACATAACAAATGGCAAGCCGCACTGCAAGATGGCACTACACATCATAAAAGACCCCCTATCTGCACTCCAACTTAACAAAGAGCATAGAAATGATCTTCATTGCACTAGCAACACTACTGCACACCAGACCCCTTTTTAAAATATATGGTGTAAAAGAAAAGGGTAAAAGGCCAGGTGGTGAAACAGGGGTGTAGCATTCCCTACTCAAGGAAACACACAGCTGTTGAGCGACATTACTTTCTACCCCACACAGGCACCCTCATTCTTCACTGTATAGTTTCTTAAACCCAAACTCCTGTTCAAACACTTCTGCTTGACATCACAACATTTCTTGATCCTCAGTAATACCATTAAGTTCTAACAACACCATTATACACTGGTAAATTACCAATTCTTGCTGAAAGGCACCTGATCTCACAATATCCACCCATTACCTCTTTGTCCGTTTTCCTCATCACCATCCTTACTTCATTTTGTCAGGAAAAACCTGCATTCCTGGTCTCTATGGCATCCATCGAGAAACAGGCACCCGGTTCGGCATCTGTCCCACCTAAGATGGCACCCGCAAATCTTTCAATTGTTACATTGATATCCGCCTTTTAGTGATTTTAAAGATGGCGCCGGACATGAAACCTGAGCCACACACTAAGGACGCTGTGAAAGGAATATAAGCTTCCCGCATGGTAAGGACTTTGCGTCGCTTCTTCGATAAGCACTGGCGCTCCTTGCATCACGATTCTCTTGTGCCTCCTTGTTTCTATTCTCCTTCTCGTTCCTTCTTTGCTTCCTCCCCGCTGTCAGGAATACACCACTGTCTCATTCTCGTGCGCGCAGCACACCTTTGCAAGACAGGTATTCACTCGTTACCTCTAATCGTGTGTTGAAGTCTCATAAAGCTTCGAGTTCACAGTGTGACATTCCGTCACATAAAGGTAAATCCCCTACGCGCCGCCTCTCGTTCCAGGAATGATGGGGGTTGTCATGGAAACATTGGCAGCCTATCCATAGACTCCCATTGGTTCGGGCACGGTGAGACGTCTTGCGTGAAGTAAGCTGATGCCCTTAAGATTCCACCTCGAATTCAGCATGCTGCTTCTGAATCTCGTTTCTAGTGGCGTCTTTGTTGTTACTCACCTTGTTCATGTTTTCCTCGAACCTCTTTTTGCATTTGCACTGCTTCCTTCTGTATCCTTGGCTCATCTACGAAACTACGGTATTTTGACCCGGAACGCTCAACGGACTGCTTTGCTTGCTCCTGCTCTGTCATTCTGCATCTAGACTACGACTTTGGATTTTCCCATTAGGATTGCTTACGTCTCAACCTCAATCTGTTACTTTGTATCACAAAACATTTTCATGCACTACCTTTGAACTTGCTTGGATTAAGGACTTGGTTACGGCATCCTCGTTTCGTCGGGTGTTAGGTGGATTCAGGACTCTAACAGGCGTCCTCGTTCTGTCGGGAATAGTCTGTTGCAGGACTTGCTCTCGGACTTCAACCTCCGCCGCACAGAATTCTCCGATCCACGTAATAAGGACACCGGAACTGTCTCCAGGAGATATCGCTCCAATAAACTATGGTAAGATTGGTACTGAACTCTTTCTGCCCATATTGACTCTTATCTTACTATTTTGGTTATATTTCCAGGGGTACACCTCTCATTCCTTGACAATATCCTTGGCAGACATTATTTATGCTTCATTAGTGAGTATCACTACTGTCAGTATCTTTGATATATTCTGGTGTATATTATGGGTTAACCAGTGTTTTCTTTTTCTTTGCAGCCATGGGTGTACCAGGGCGTACTCATTTTCGGGCAATATTCACCTCAATCTGTCCTTTCGTACTCTTGAGGGGTATATTGTCAGAAAGACCCAATAGCTTTGCGACGTGTCAAAGACTGCCGCTCTCTTCCGTTTATAAACGCTATGTCTAACATATTCAGAAGCCATTCATTACTATGGATCCAGCTGAGGATCCATTAACGGTCCTGACTCAGTTGGTGGCAGATCTAAGGGCAGACGTGAGCGCAGCTCATAAGGCTACCCAACATCGTATAAACGAATTACACGCTGGCATGCTATCTGGGGCAGAGGCACATCCTTCTGTTTCTGGTTCAGCCTCACCGGGGTTCCTTCTAGACAGGAGAGCGTCCCTGTCTACATGGCAGCTCAGTTTCCTTTGGCTCCACCTGAACGCTTTTTGGGTGATCCGAAATCCTTCAGGACGTTCATCAACCAATGTCGTTTACACTTTTTTTGTAGACCTTCATCATTTCCGGATGCTGCTACTAAGGCGTCCTTTGTCTTATCCTAGTTGGGTGGCACGGGCGCAGTTTGGGCTAACCCTCTGTTGGAAGAGTGCAGTCATTTACTTCATGATTGTGACCCGTTAATAGCGGCTATGTCCCGCGTCTTCGATACGCGTTACAAGTCTCAGGCTACTGATCTGGAACTGCTTTCTCTACAGCAGGGGGATACGCCGTTCTTGAATTACTTGGCTAACTTCAACCAACTAGTAGCAGAAACCGGTTGGCTGGATGAAAAGAAAGTGGCATTGTTCTATACAGGTTTGCTTGATTCATTGAAGGATGTGCTAACCACAGTACCGGTGGTTCTTTCTGCGTTCCCTGAGCTTGTGGATCTTGTTCTACAGATAGATGCATGCAAGGCTGAATGTAAAGGGGAGAGGAAGACACTACCATCAAACTCTCCTACCTTGATGCCTGCAACTCTTTCAAAACCCATGTAAATAGGGGCATTGCGAGGTCCCCTATCCAGTGATGAACTGGAACACCATAAGAGAAACAATTTATGTTTCTACTGTGGGTCATCAGAACATTTCTTGCGATTGTGCCCCAAAAAACTTAAGAAGGCGGGAAACGTCAATGCCTGACAATAGAAGGGGTCCAATTGTCGAGCCAGAACATTCAGGACTCCTCGGGTCTCGTGCCCTTTTCTGTTCCTGCTACCCTTGCTTTCCCTTCAAGGGACCCATGGCCGTTAAGGTTATTGTGGATTCCGGAGCTACAGGGAACTACTTGGATGCACAATATGTTCGAGACAATGCGATACCCGTGGAACCCAAGTCCTGTCCCGACTTGGTCAATGCAGTTGATGGCACTTCATTGCTCTCTGGTTTAGTCACAGAACACACTGTTGGTCTTACTATGACCCTTCCATCGTGACATAATGAGGTCATTACTTTTGATGTCTTCACTGCACCACAGTTCAAGATCATTCTTGGATTACAATGGTTAAAGTTGACAATCCAGTCATTGATTGGTGTTCAGGTTCCATGGAGTTCGTTTCTGCTTTTTGTGGAGACCTATGTTTTTCTACTCAGGCACCTAAGGCTGGTCCTTGTACTCTAATGTCGACTTCTGCTTCAGTAATCAGAGCTATTACTGCCGTTTCCTTGCCCAAGGAATATGAAAAGTATAGGGACGTTTTGACAAGAAGGGGGCAGAAGTCCTTCCTCCGCATAGACCATATGATTGTCCTATCGACCTGGTTCATGATGCTTCTATAACTTCTGGGTGGATATATTCTCTGACTCAAAAGGAAGATGCGGTACTAAAGGAGTACTTGGATCAAGCACTAACTTCAGGGTCATAAGGCCTTCTCGTTCACCAGCAGCCTCTCCTCTTTTTTTTGTCCAATTCCACTCATCTCGTTCCTATTAGACCAATTGGGCTCTTCTGTTCTTTTTACGAAACTGGATTTACATGGCGCCCACAATTTGGTACGCATGAGAAGGGGAGATGAGTGGAAAACTGCATTCAAGACCAAATACAGACTCTATGAATACTTGGTCATGCCCTTTGGGCTGTGCAATGCCCCAGCCATGTTTCAGTGGTTCATTAATGATGTCTTCAGGGATCTATTGGATCATTACGTCATTGTGTATTTGGATGACATCCTCGTTTATTGACCTTTGTATGAGCCACATGTTCAGCACGTTTCTACTGTCTTACAACGGTTACGTGAGAACAACCTTTATGCCAAATTAGAAAAGTGCATCATCCATGCTACCCAAGTAGAATTTTTTGGTTATGATATCACCAGTGAAGGTGTCCGGATGAGCAATACTAAGGTCAGAGCTATACTAGATTGGCCTGTACCTTCCTCTGTTAAATCCCTTCAATCTTTCCTGGGTTCTTCTAACTTTTACAGACGATTCATATGCTCTTTTTCCGCTACTGCTCCCCCTCTAACAGCCCTCACTAGCTCTAAGCGTTCATTCATTTGGACTGAGGAAGCTCAGGTTGCTTTTGATACTCTCAAGACTGCTTTCACTTCAGCTCCTGTTTTACAACACCCCGATCCTGGTAGGCCATTTTATGATGAGGCCAACCCCTCGGATCAAGCCGTTGGTGCTGTCCTATCACAGTTATGTGCTGATACAGGTTTTCTTCACCCCGTTGCCTATCATTCCAGGAAGTTAACCAGGTATGAGGCCAATTATACCATTACCGAGCGCAAATTGTTAGCGGTCCGAGATGCTTTTACAGTCTGGAGACATCACCTTCTTGGTACTTCAGCTCCGGGGCAAGTATATACAGACCACCGTAATCTGCTTGCCCTACAGTCAGTAAAATGTACGACAGCGCACCACGCCAGGTGGCACAAATTCTTTTCCATGTTTAATTTTGTGCTCACCTATCGTCAAGGCTCCCTACATTCAAAAGCAGACGCCCTGTCTAGGATACATGGGGAGGAACGTTCATGTGCTTGGGATGGGACGGTCTTGCAACCCTGTCATGTAGTATGTGCATGCACTCTGGATTCTTCCTTAAAGACTATGCTGCAAAGATGGGTAGCTACTGACCCCCCTGAGACAGCAGACTACAACATGGTTCTAGTTCAGTCGCTGCCTTACCTACAGGGGCGGATCTACTTGCTGATGTAGAGACCCTGGTCGACGCAAAACAGTCGAGCAGTTGAAATGGTGGTGTTGGTGGACTTCCATGAATAAAGATGTGGCGGAATACATTGACACTTGTTCGGTTTGTGCCCAATGCAAGGGTTCCTCATCAAAGCCCATGGGACTACTAGAATCTCTACCATCCCAAAGAAACCCTGGGTCATGATCTCCATGGATTTTATAGTCGAATTGCCAATGGTCCAGGGGTACGATACCATTTGGGTAGTCATTGATTATTTCACCAAGATGGCCCTGTTTATCCCATTTAGAGGCCTACCCACAGCTCCGGTTCTGGCAGAGCTGTTCTTGACCAATGTTTTTAGACATTTTGGTTTGCCGGATGTTATCATTTCTGATCGAGGTGTGCAGTTCACTTCATGTTTTTGGCAACATTTGACTACTGCTTTGGGTATCGATGGAAGATACTCCACTGCGTATCATCCTGAAACAGTTGGTCAGACCGAATGTGCTAATGCTACTCTGGAACAATTTCTCCGGTCTTTGACTATGCAACATCAGGAGTCCTGGTTATTGGCTCTGGGGGCTTCAGAGTTTGCTTACAACAACTCTGTTCATGCGTTCTTCTTCCTTCTTTGCCCTCTATGGTCAGCACCCGAGAACCCTTCCTTTGGATTTGATGCCTTTATCTGATAACCCGGCTGTATAGGAGGTTGTCCAGGATTTACAGGCTTTACGTAAACAAATCTCTCTTTGGGGGAGGATGCTGTCAGGAATACACCACGTTCTCACTCTCGTGCGCACAACACACCTTTGCAAGACAGGTATTCACTCGTTACCTCTAATCGTGTGTTGAAGTCTCATAAAGCTTTGAGTTCACAGCGTGACATTCCGTCACATGAAGGTAAATCCCCTACGCACCGCATCTCATTCTGGGAATGCTGGGGGTTGTTATGGAAACGTTGGCAGCCTATCCATAGACTCCCATTGGTTCGGGCACGGCGAGACGTCTTGCGTCAAGTCAGCTGATGCCCTTAAGATTCCGCCTCGGATTCAGCGCGCTGCTTCTGAATCTCGTCTCTAGTGGCGTGTTTGTTGTTACTCACCTTGTTCTTCTTTTCCTCGACCCTCTTTTTGCATTTGGACTGCTTCCTTCTATATCCTTGGCTCATCTACAAAACTACAGTATTATGACCCGGAGCGCTCAACGGACTGCTTTGCTTGCTCCTGCTCTGTCATTCTGCATCTGGACTACGACTTCGGATTTTCTCATTAGGATTGCTTACGTCTCAACCTCAATCTGTTACTTTGTATCACAGAACATTTTCATGGACTACCTTTGAACATGCTTGGATTAAGGACTTGGTTACAGGCGTCCTCATTTCGTCGGGTGTTAGGTGGATTCAGGACTCTTTAACAGACGTCCTCGTTCCAT
This sequence comes from Ambystoma mexicanum, assembly GCF_040938575.1. Classification (NCBI taxonomy): domain Eukaryota; kingdom Metazoa; phylum Chordata; class Amphibia; order Caudata; family Ambystomatidae; genus Ambystoma; species Ambystoma mexicanum. Next base: position 937,336,126 of record NC_090932.1, on the reverse strand, counting down.
CGGTAATAGTCTGTTACAGGACTTGCTCTCGGACTTCCACCTCCGCCGCACAGAATCCTCCGCTGCACGTAATAAGGACACTGTAACTGTCTCCATGAGATATCACTCCAATAAACCATGGTAAGATTGGTACTGAACTCTAGTATATTTTCTTCTGCCCATATTGATTCTTAGCTTACTATTTTGGTTATATTTCCAGGGGTACACCTCTCATTCTTTGACAATATCCTTGGCAGACATGATTTACACTTCGCTAGTGAGTATCACTACTGTCAGTGGCCCTTATTACGACCCTGGCGGAGTGGGTTTACGCCAGCGTTATTCGCGGCGGACCCGTCCGCCCTACTACGAGTTCCCGTAGCGCCATGGAACGTTTTCCGCCTGGTTTTTCCGGGCGGAGAAATCCATGGCGCTACGGGACCTTGATGTTAATTACGCCACCGTATTTTGCGGTGGCGCAATTAACGCCTTCCCCACTCCCATTATACCCTATGGGGCAAAAATGGGAATGGGGAAGGGTAAAATGGGGAATGGGGATTTACCGCCCCGCCAAGGTCGGCATGGGGCAGAAAATCCGCCAACCTCCATGGCGCTATCGGCAGCTTTCCGCCGTGCTCCGCGGTGCATTTAGCACCGCGATTTCCGCCAGGGTCGTAATGAGGGCCAGTATCTTTGATATGTTCTGGTGTATATTCTGGGTTAAAAAACAAAGAAGAAATCCAATGTGGATAGCCACGTCCCCTGCACACTTTCTAGACGGCCAAGATAGGCCTTTTGAACATTTTTTGTAAATTTTTTGAAATACAATATTGATAACTTTCAATCAATTCTGTAGAAAATGTCCATAAATGATTCAGTTGAAACTTTCTGTTTCATAAAAAACAATTTTTGCTTTTTATTTGTCTTTTGGTGAGCCCAACACGTTTCGAGTATAAAAAACTCTTCATCAGGGGCGTCATTTTTCAACAAATGAAAGTCTACAAAAGAAAATACATATATACTTCAATTAGTTTGAACTTAAAGCAGTTTTTACACAATTTTGAAAAACATCATATCAAACTTTTAGATCAATTTTAACAAATAAATTGTTTACAAGGCAGTCAGCCTAGTCTATAGGGCAACATCCCATTTTTCAGTACTCATTTTAAATCCATCTCCCACAGGGCTACAAGCTATAGGATTTCGTCAAAAACCAACAATTAAGGTTGATATGCAAATGACCTAAGTCTAGTATGGGCGTATAGTTTCTTATTAAATTTCGAATGTGGGGTAATGTGCCTTATGTATCCATAGTTGTGGTACACAGAATTGGAGAACGTGGTATAATATCTTAAGCAACTGTGAGTATACGGAGGAAGTGATGAGAGAAACAGGCTAGGAGAGGTGGGTCAAATAGTAGCATTCGGAATGTGAAAAAATGGGCAACCATCTTACCCAGGAACATATATTAGGCTCATGGAATGATCCAATATTAGCAGAGCTGATCCAGGTGTCAGGCGGACACTATGTAGTGCATCTCATGGAAAGAAGACTTTGGTGAAGCCTTGACGGATATGGATATCTAAATGGGATAATGGTATAACCAAGCGGTTATTAAATTAGCTGAGCGGAATAATAAGTGCAAACGAGAGGGTCCAGCCTCTAACTCAAAAGGAACTCACAAGTTCAGTATCCATCTGCATCCAGGAGTAGTCCGAGTACGATCGGGAACCGCACCAGAGTGATGTATTCACTCTGCGTCCCTGTTTATACACTGAAAAGAGGCTGTGAGGTCATCGCGCGCAAGTGTGTGCAACGTCACGAAAAGCGTGACGTCACCCGCGCACGCGCGCCAAGATGTAAACAAACCAAGTAAATACGTTTTAGGGGACTGGGTTGGATTTGAGCCATAAAAGAATTATGAGTGATAAGGATGGTCATGAAGTTGAACAGTATTTGTAAAGACTACGTGATGTAAATCACGATCAGAAGGTATGTATAAAAGAAAGAGTTAGGCACATAACGAACAATTAAAAACAATGTTATTAGTCCCATAGATTATTGGGTGTGCTTTCTGGTGTTCTTTGTACTTGATAATATACTCTGGAATGATAAAATCAAATGCTGGCAGAGATACATCGACGACATTTTCGGGATATGGAGTGGCACCGAAACAGAATTGCTAAACTTTTGGAATTTCCTTAACAGCTGTAACCCAAAAATCGGATTTACCATCGAAATCGGCAAGCCACATGGGAATTTTCTAGATGTCACGGTGGAAATCACAGGCTCCTCTGTGAAAACCAAGATATACAGAAAACCTACGGACGTGAACAGTTGTCTTCACCACACAAGCCATCATCTGAAACATCTGAAAGACAACCTACCGTACAGCCAGTTACTAAGAGTAAAGAGAATTACGTCAGAGGCAGACACGCTGCATAATGAATACAGCACAATGAAGAAAAGATTCTTGGATAGAGGTTTTCCTCCGGTGGTTGTTGATAGTGCCATAGCACGCATGGAAACTCAAGCCAGAAATACACTATTGGAAGGAAACCCAAAAAGAAAAGACAAAGGACTAATCCACACACTAAGATACTCGTGTCAAAGCTTCCAGATCAAAAGAATAATACACAAAAATTGGGACCTTATCAAATCCGACAGTACACTATCTGAATTGTTCCCGGACCCACCTATGATGGCCTATAAAAGAGGCAGAAACTTGAGAGACCATTTGATAAAAGCAGAGAAACCCAAACAGACAACTCAGATGACCCTCAGCAAACAAAAAACAGGCACTTTCGCCTGTCTACATTGCCAACATTGTAACAATGTGATCAAAGGTGACAATATTAGACACCCACACAATGGCAAAAAAATAATGCTAAGGAACTTTGCTACATGTGATACAAAGAATGTAATCTATGCAATCCGCTGCCCATGTGGTATGTACTACGTAAGCAAAACAAACAGAAAGGTTAAGGACAGGTGGACAGAGCACAAATCTTGTGTGAGGACGAAAAATTGCAAATCCCCCGTGTACAGACACTTCTGAGAAGAAAAACACAATGTATCACAGACGAGATTTGTGGTACTCGAAGTCCTACGACCCCTAAGTAGAGGTGGGGACCTTCCAAAATTTCTGGCCCAAAGAAAACTTTTTTGGATAAACAAACTTGATTCCATGACTCCACTTGGAATCAATGAAGATTACTATTTAGGACCTTTTTTGTAAATTACCCCTGTAATACTTTGAGCCCAAACATCTCATTCCATGATAGGAGCTCAAATATCAAAATTCAAGATTTGGCCTGACACTCCTTAAAACTCTATTCACTTTTAGCACCTGTTTGTCTAGACAAGGGATCACCTGTACCCGGTTTTTGTATAAAATATAAATGTACAGTTTACTCATGTCATGTAAACTCACAACAATTGTAATTTGGGACTAATATTGTGAAATTTGTGACTGATATTGTGTATTATATGCTACCTCATTTTCTAAACATAAATTATTCCTACATGTACTAGTCTGTATACCTAGGATATCTATACTGTTGGCATCTCGAGATTTGTGTACATATTCTGTTTTCAAATTGAAATGTAAATGACATTCTCTAGATTTATCTAAACTGTCTGCATTCTGATAATTCCCTTGCCAGACAAATTTTTTTGCCATTTAGACGAACACCAGAAAGCACACCCAATAATCTATGGGACTAATAACATTGTTTTTAATTGTTCGTTATGTGCCTAACTCGTTCTTTTATACATACCTTCTGATCATGATTTACATCACCTACAGGCCGATTCATGGAATAATTAGCGCGGCGCAAGTGGCCAAAAACGTGCGAATCGCAGTGGAATAGCGAAAATCGCAGTGCAAGTGCGAAAATCGCACGAAAAGCAGCGCACATCGATTCATGGAAGGCCGTGCGCGAGAAAACCATCGGATGTGCGATAATAAAGTGCGCGGCGCACGTTAGCGCACAGGCCATCTAACTGCGTGCACCAGGTCACAGCGAAAATCGCACAGGCCACAGCGAAAATCGCACATAGCGCGGCGCACGCAACAAAAGTAGGCGGAACACGGGGCGTAACACTCGGAATGGGGAACAACTTGCCAAAATGTGGGCGTCACGGGGGAAGTACAGGGTACTTGTGCGCGGAACGCCCACACGCTCGCCTACAACACGTATTCATGGAATAGAATAGGGCAAAAAAGCGCATGCTCAAACCAGCGCACAGGCACAAACACGACCGCCACAAGAAAGCAGGCGGTAGCGTCTCTGCGCCTGTAAGAAATGTGCGCCAAAAGGTGCGGCAAAAAATAGCACCTATATACTGCCATGATGAATGTCCCATACTGTGGCCCTCCAGGACAAATGACGTGCAAAGGGGTACCCACAAACACGGACACCCGCTGACAAAAAATACATGTGCGTGTATACCGGGGTGCGCGGGAAGTCTCACACGCGAATTGGCAGGGCATGTGAATTCTAGGGGTTTGCGGGAAGTTCCACACACGATTTGTCAGGGTACGTGGATTACAGGGGTGCGCGGGAAGTTCCACACGCGATTTGGCCGTGTACGTGGATTCCAGGGGTGCGCGGGAAGTTCCACACGCGATTTGTCAGGGTACGTGGATTTCAGTGGTGCGCGGGAAGTTCCACACGCGATTTGGCCGTGTACGTGTATTTCAGGGGTGCGCGGGAAGTCCCACACGCGATTTGGCCGGGTACGTGGATTTCAGGGGTGTGCGGGAAGTTTCACACGCGATTTGGCCGTGTACGTGGATTCCAGGGGTGCGCGGGAAGTTCCACACGCGATTTGGCCGGGTACGTGGATTTCAGGGGTGCGCGGGAAGTTCCACACGCGATTTGTCAGGGTACGTGGATTTCAGTGGTGCGCGGGAAGTTCACACGCGATTTGGTCGTGTACGTGTATTTCAGGGGTGCGCGGGAAGTCCCACACGCGATTTGTCAGGGTACGTGGATTTCAGTGGTGCGCGGGAAGTTCCACACGCGATTTGGCCGTGTACGTGTATTTCAGGGGTGCGCGGGAAGTCCCACACGCGATTTGGCTGGGTACGTGGATTTCAGGGGTGCGCGGGAAGTTCCACACGCGATTTGTCAGGGTACGTGGATTTCAGTTGTGCGCGGGAAATTCTACACGCGATTTGGCTGTGTGCTCCCAGGTATTCCCTGTACGCCCTCCACGGCCCCTGCAGGCAGCACACACCACGGGGGACTACCCTGCACACCTGCTCATGTCACCAAGCGCCCCCACCCCCCAGCATCCAGGGGCACCCTCCACCAGGCCCCCACTCATGTCTCCCACCACCCCCACCCCCCAGCCACCAGGGGCACCCTCCACCAGGCCCACACTCATGTCTACCACCACCCCCACCCCCCAGCCACCAGGGGCACCCTCCACCAGGCCCACACTCATGTCTCCCACCACCCCCACCCCCCAGCAGTGCAGGGGCACCCTCCACCAGGCCCCCAATCATGTCTCCCACCACCCCCACCCCCCAGCCACCAGGGGCACCCTCCACCAGGCCCACACTCATGTCTCCCACCACCCCCACCCCCCAGCAGTGCAGGGGCAGCCTCCATCAGGCCCCCACTCATGTCTCCCACCACCCCCACCCCCAGCATCCAGGGGCACCCTCCACCAGGCCCCCACTCATGTCTCCCACCACCCCCACCCCCCAGCATCCAGGGGCACCCTCCACCAGGCCCACACTCATGTCTCCCACCACCCCCACCCCCCAGCAGTGCAGGGGCACCCTCCACCAGGCCCCCACTCATGTCTCCCACCACCCCCACCCCCCAGCAGTGCAGGGGCACCCTCCACCAGGCCCCCACTCGTGTCTCCCACCACCCCCACCCCACAGCAGTGCAGGGGCACCCTCCACCAGGCCCCCACTCATGTCTCCCACCACCCCCACCCCCAGCCACCAGGGGCAGCCCCCACCAGGCCCCCACTCATGGCCCCTATCACCCCCACCCCCCAGTCACCAGGGGCAGCCCCCACCAGGCCCCCACTCATGTCCCCTATCACCCCCACCCCCCAGCCACCAGGGGCACCCTCCACCAGGCCCCCACTCATGTCTACCACCACCCCCACTCCCCAGCCACAGGGGCACCCTCCACCAGGCCCACACTCATGTCTCCCACCACCCCCACCCCCCAGCAGTGCAGGGGCACCCTCCACCAGGCCCCCACTCATGTCTCCCACCACCCCCACCCCCCAACCACCAGGGGCACCCTCCACCAGGCCCACACTCATGTCTCCCACCACCCCCACCCCCCAGCAGTGCAGGGGCAGCCTCCACCAGGCCCCCACTCATGTCTCCCACCGCCCCCACCCCCAGCATCCAGGGGCACCCTCCACCAGGCCCCCACTCATGTCCCCTATCACCCCCACCCCCCAGCCACCAGGGGCACTCTCCACCAGGCCCCCACTCATGTGTACCACCACCCCCACCCCCCAGCCACCAGGAGCACCCTCCACCAGGCCCACACTCATGTCTCCCACCACCCCCACCCCCCAGCAGTGCAGGGGCACCGCACCCTCCACCAGGCCCCCACTCATGTCCCCTATCACCCCCACCCCCCAGCCACCAGGGGCACCCTCCAACAGGCCCCCACTCATGTCTACCACCACCCCCACCCCCAGCCACCAGGGGCACCCTCCACCAGGCCCCCACTCATGTCTCCCACCACCCCCACCCCCCAGCAGTGCAGGGGCAGCCTCCACCAGGCCCCCACTCATGTCTCCCACCACCCCCACCCCCCAGCATCCAGGGGCACCCTCCACCAGGCCCCCACTCATGTCTCCCACCACCCCCACCCCCCAGCATCCAGGGGCACCCTCCACCAGGCCCACACTCATGTCACCCACCACCCCCACCCCCCAGCAGTGCAGGGGCACCCTCCACCAGGCCCCCACTCATGTCTCCCACCACCCCCACCCCCCAGCATCCAGGGGCACCCTCCACCAGGCCCACACTCATGTCTACCACCACCCCCACCCCCCAGCCACCAGGGGCACCCTCCACCAGGCCCACACTCATGTCTCCCACCCCCCCCACCCCCCAGCAGTGCAGGGGCACCCTCCACCAGGCCCCCACTCATGTCTCCCACCACCCCCACCCCCCAGCCACCAGGGGCACCCTCCACCAGGCCCACACTCATGTCTCCCACCACCCCCACCCCCCAGCAGGGCAGGGGCAGCCTCCACCAGGCCCCCACTCATGTCTCCCACCACCCCCACCCCCCAGCATCCAGGGGCACCCTCCACCAAGCCCCCACTCATGTCTCCCACCACCCCCACCCCCCAGCATCTAGGGGCACCCTCCACCAGGCCCACACTCATGTCTCCCACCACCCCCACCCACCAGCAGTGCAGGGGCACCCTCCACCAGGCCCCCACTCATGTCTCCCACCACCCCCACCCCCCAGCAGTGCAGGGGCACCCTCCACCAGCCTCCCACTCATGTCTCCCACCACCCCCACCCCCCAGCAGTGCAGGGGCACCCTCCACCAGGCCCCCACTCATGTCTCCCACCACCCCCACCCCCAGCAGTGCAGGGGCACCCTCCACCAGGCCCCCACTCATGGCCCCTATCACCCCCACCCCCCAGCCACCAGGGGCAGCCCCCACCAGACCCCCACTCATGTCCCCTATCACCCACACCCCCCAGCCACCAGGGGCACCCTCCACCAGGCCCCCACTCATGTCTACCACCACCCCCTCCCCCCAGCCACCAGGGGCACCCTCCACCAGGCCCACACTCATGTCTCCCACCACCCCCACCCCCCAGCAGTGCAGGGGCACCCTCCACCAGGCCCACACTCATGTCTCCCACCACCCCCACCCCCCAGCCACCAGGGGCACCCTCCACCAGGCCCACACTCATGTCTCCCACCACCCCCACCCCCCAGCAGTGCAGGGGCAGCCTCCACCAGGCCCCCACTCATGTCTCCCACCACCCCTACCCCCCAGCATCCAGGGGCACCCTCCACCAGGCCCCCACTCATGTCTCCCACCACCCCCAGCATCCAGGGGCACCCTCCACCAGGCCCACACTCATGTCTCCCACCACCCCCACCCCCCAGCAGTGCAGGGGCACCCTCCACCAGGCCCCCACTCATGTCTCCCACCGCCCCCACCCCCCCAGCATCCAGGGGCACCCTCCACCAGGCCCACACTCATGTCTACCACCACCCCCACCCCCCAGCCACCAGGGGCACCCTCCACCAGGCCCACACTCATGTCTCCCACCACCCCCACCCCCCAGCAGTGCAGGGGCACCCTCCACCAGGCCCCCACTCATGTCTACCACCACCCCCACCCCCCAGCCACCAGGGGCACCCTCCACCAGGCCCACACTCATGTCTCCCAACACCCCCACCCCCCAGCAGTGCAGGGGCACCCTCCACCAGGCCCCCACTCATGTCTCCCACCACCCCCACCCCCCGGCCACCAGGGGCACCCTCCACCAGGCCCACACTCATGTCTCCCACCACCCCCACCCCCCAGCCACCAGGGGCAGACTCCACCAGGCCCCCACTCATGTCTCCCACCACCCCCCCCCAGCCACCAGGGGCACCCTCCACCAGGCCCACACTCATGTCTCCCACCACCCCACCCCCCAGCAGTGCAGGGGCACCCTCCACCAGGCCCCCACTCATGTCTCCCACCACCCCCACCCCCCAGCCACCAGGGGCACCCTCCACCAGGCCCACACTCATGTCTCCCACCACCCCCACCCCGAGCAGTGCAGGGGCAGCCTCCACCAGGCCCCCACTCATGTCTCCCACCACCCCCACCCCCCAGCATCCAGGGGCACCCTCCACCAGGCCCACACTCATGTCTCCCACCACCCCCACCCCCCAGCCACCAGGGGCACCCTCCACCAGGCCCACACTCATGTCTCCCACCACCCCCACCCCCCAGCAGTGCAGGGGCAGCCTCCACCAGGCCCCCACTCATGTCTCCCACCACCCCCACCCCCCAGCATCCAGGGGCACCCTCCACCAGGCCCCCACTCATGTCTCCCACCACCCCCACCCCCCAGCATCCAGGGGCACCCTCCACCAGGCCCACACTCATGTCTCCCACCACCCCCACCCCCCAGCAGTGCAGGGGCACCCTCCACCAGGCCCCCACTCATGTCCTCCACCGCCCCCACCCCCCAGCATCCAGGGGCACCCTCCACCAGGCCCACACTCATGTCTACCACCACCCCCACCCCCCAGCCACCAGGGGCACCCTCCACGAGGCCCACACTCATGTCTCCCACCACCCCCACCCCCCAGCAGTGCAGGGGCACCCTCCACCAGGCCCCCACTCATGTCTACCACCACCCCCACCCCCCAGCCACCAGGGGCACCCTCCACCAGGCCCACACTCATGTCTCCCACCACCCCCACCCCCCAGCAGTGCAGGGGCAGCCTCCACCAGGCCCCCACTCATGTCTCCCACCACCCCCACCCCCCGGCCACCAGGGGCACCCTCCACCAGGCCCACACTCATGTCTCCCACCACCCCCACCCCCCAGCCACCAGGGGCAGCCTCCACCAGGCCCCCACTCATGTCTCCCACCACCCCCACCCCCCAGCCACCAGGGGCACCCTCCACCAGGCCCACACTCATGTCTCCCACCACCCCCACCCCCCAGCAGTGCAGGGGCACCCTCCACCAGGCCCTCACTCATGTCTCCCACCACCCCCAGCCACCAGGGGCACCCTCCACCAGGCCCACACTCATGTCTCCCACCACCCCCACCCCCAGCAGTGCAGGGGCAGCCTCCACCAGGCCCCCACTCATGTCTCCCACCACCCCCACCCCCCAGCATCCAGGGGCACCCTCCACCAGGCCCCCACTCATGTCCCCTATCACCCCCACCCCCCAGCCACCAGGGGCACCCTCCACCAGGCCCCCACTCATGTCTCCCACCACCCCCACCCCCCAGCATCCAGGGGCACCCTCCACCAGGCCCACACTCATGTCTCCCACCACCCCCACCCCCCAGCAGTGCAAGGACACCCTCCACCAGGCCCCCACTCATGTCTCCCACCACCCCCACCCCCCAGCAGTGCAGGGGCACCCTCCACCAGGCCCCCACTCATGTCTCCCACCACCCCCACCCCCCAGCCACCAGGGGCAGCCCCCACCAGGCCCCCACTCATGGCCCCTATCACCCCCACCCCCCGCCACCAGGGGCAGCCTCCACCAGGCCCCCACTCATGTCTCCCACCACCCCCACCCCCCAGCCACCAGGGGCAGCCCCCACCAGGCCCCCACTCATGTCCCCCTGCACCCAGGTCCTCACAATCACCAACCATGTGCGTAATGGTCAGCCTCCACAGCCAAAAGGCCCTACCAAGTAACCCATTCACCCACATGGAAATGAAAATTACATGTTACACCCCCAACGTACATAAAGCAAATGAACCCATGTCTGTCACACACAATGGTTGCAAATGAATTTGAAAACACCCAACATGACATGCATGAAAGCAATGAGATGATACCACACAGTGAAGTATGAAAACAAAAATGTATTAAAAAAATATGAATGCAAATGAAATGAAACAAACTACAATGCCAATGGAAAAAAAGAAAAGGTGCATGTCCGTCCCAAAAAATGAAAAACACCAAATCCAAAAAAAATGTACTTCAAAGTCACATTAAAAATGAAATCAATCCGACAGAAAAAAAATAAAATCCAAACACCATTGCTCCATGGAGAAGAAAAAATAAAATTAAAAAATAAAACAATCCAATGAAGAACTATGTACAAAATATCCAAGGGTCCATGAGCCCAACTGAACAAAGGAAACCTACAAAAAACCCTAACAAAAATGCAACTATATACAAAAAGTGGAGCTGTGTCCGTCGACTCCAAATCATAAGAATAAACAAATGAAACCTAAAACTAAAGAACTATATACAAAGGCGGCGGGCAAGTCCAGCGGCTCACTCCGTAGTGTTCCGGGCCAGGGCATCATCAAACTCCTCGTCTATGTCCCGGAGGCGGTCCTGTTCCATGGCCCCGAGGGTCCGCAGGGACGACGCCATCTGCTCCTCCAACCCCCTGCGGATTGCCTCGAGGCACTCGGCCCGCCTCAGGGCCCTCCGCATGGAGTTCTCCGCCCTGACCATCGTGAGCCGCTCCTCTTCTGCCCGCCGCCGCTCCGCACCTATCTGCTGGCCCAACCGCAGCCACACGGAAGACACTTCCTGTCCTGGGTCCTCCTGCCCTCCGGCCGATGCCTGCCCCTCCGATGTTGATGGCCCCGAGCCATGATGCCTCCCACGTTGACTCTGCTGCTGCTCCGACGCAACTGCCTCTGCCAGCACGACGGCATCCAGGCTGATGGAATCCACCAACGCCGTCGTGCACGTGCCCTGCCTGATGATGCCGGCACATCCTCCATCTGCTGGGGTACAGTTGCTGTGGTGTCCACCCCTGCTTGACCTCTGACTCCCGACTGTGGCAGGGATGGGATCCCCACTGAGCTTGCTGCATAGGTCAGGGCAGGTCCACAGGGGGCCCTGGTGGCATCTGGGCCGGAAGACGGCAAGGAGAACGACTGGCGTATAGCCTCCACAGAGGAGGAGAGGGCCGCCAGATGGGCCGACACATGCAGGAAACCCCCGAACATGGAAGATCCCAATTGGGCCACGTCGGCACGGTGCTCTTCGTGATGATGTGCGTGCTCCTCCCGGGAAGCACGCACGTCATCACGAATTGCACCCGCGCGCATCGCAACCCCAATCAGGACCTTCTCCATACGGACACAGGTCCCCTCGTCCGCAGGTGGAGGGGAGTCAGGTGACATGGACATCCCCTCTACCTGCGGACGGGCCTGGGACGGGGCAACCCTGCTGGTGCATGGTGGTGCACTCACAGGGTTAGGGACAGCGACATGCACAGGCCCCTCCACGGTGACCTGTGCTGCCTCCTGCCCCTGGCCCTGGACTGCACCACTTGCACCAGCAGGGATGCCCCCACCGGGCACCATGTGTGCCCGTGTGGCGGCCTCCTCCTCCTCTGTGGAAACCACCAACCTGGATGGCTCCTCACCGTCTTCCACCGTAGCAGGCCCCTGTGGGGGCTCACCCACCCCTTCCGCTGCAGCCGTGGTGGCATCCCCGCCGCCTTGCTCCACAGCGCCGTCTCCGCCCTCTTCTTCACTAGACGCTGCGTAGAGGGAGACAAAGAACACAAGCATCAGGGTACTGTACAATGGTCCCCTAGACAGGAAGCAATAGCAGATGAGTACCACTGTCAAAGTACACTTCCATCATGTCCCTCCAAAACACATGGGTCAGTCCAGGCAAAACACACACAGTAACAGGCATGGTGCATGCCATGGACATTTCCATACATGTCCAATGGACTCTTGAAACATACAATGATATGGAACTCACATGCATCATTGGTCATGCCTATCACATGCACACACTTCACCTCAGTCACATCCATCTGGCCCCATACACCCCAAACACAGCGGATACAAGGGTAACTAGGCTGCATCAGTGAATCTGTGCATTGTCACACACATGTGTCATGCATCCATGGCATGCACAAGTCACAGACACGCAGGTCAGGCACACAGACATGGCTACCATATATGTACCTGCCATCAGCACCCATCCCTCACCCCCACCCATGTCCAGGAACAGAGACTGGCATGCTCTCATGTCTAAAATCTGCATAGGGCTCCCCATGTGGCATTTAAACACATGCAACAACCATGTGGTTCACACATCACTGGTCGCACATGCATTACCATGATGTCCCTGCACACATACATGCATACATGGCCTATGTCACACATACAGGCAAGTATCAGAGAACCAGCACACCGCAACATGCCCTGTCTCACACAGCAATGCTTGGACACTTACCGCTCAACTCCAGACGGGTCTCCCTCTCAAGGATCTGGGCGTGGAGCCCTGGGCGTACGCGTTCCAGGACCCTCATCTGGATGGAACTCATGCGGCCCCGGCCCCCCTCCACGAGGCGCCGGGCCTTCATGAGGGTCCTGGACCTCAAGTCCTCCCAGCGCTTCTTGATCTTCTGGACGTCGCGGGTTGCCACCCCCTCCGCGTTGATGGCAACCACACAGTCGGCCCAGATCCTCTCCCGTCCTTCCTTGCTGGCGTGGGACGATCCAAAGAGGGCATCATACTGCCCCAGGACATGCTCCACCAGGACACCAACTTCGGTGGCAGTGAAGCTGGTGCCCCTCTGCCCCTCTGGCCTGGGGTTGCCACTGGTGCCAGATGTGGAAGTGCCCGACATGGCAACCCCAGAGGCAGGTGTGGGTGGGCAACTGGGTCCTGGGGCTGGGTTGTGGAGCGATGTAATCCCAGTCGGGAGTCTTCAGTTCCAGCAGGGGTGGACACAGCAACTGGACCCCTGCAGATGGCTGATGTGCAGGCACCAAATGGCAGGGCACGGTGGCAGCAGGCAGGCAGGCAGGCAGGCAGGCAGCAGCAGATGGCACGTGGGAGGCTGCTCGGGGTACTGGGGGGCAGTAATTCGGCCTTCTGGGCAGGAGCGTGGTCTTCCGTGTGTTTTCGCGTGGCCAGCTTGATACGGAGTGATTTGGCACGTGAAAATCCTGCACGTCAGCGTGAAATTCGAGGAAAGGCCCTTAGCGCGTAAGCGCGTCAGCACGCATACGCGATTCTATGGGACCAAAGGCCCTCAGCGCGTAAGCGCGTCTGTGACGTGACCCGCACGGGTGTTACCCACACAGCACGTGATGACAGAGCACACGTGGAAAGACTGCACGTCAGAGTGTCATCGCGTGTAATTGGACAGCACGTCAGAGTGTCATCGCGTGTAATTGGACAAAAGTGCGCGTACACGCGATTGGCCTATGTACGTGTATATCAGGGGTGCGCGGGCACTTACACACGCAAGTACGTCAGCGCACCTGTATCCCGGGGTGCGCGGGAATTTCCACACGCTATTGGACTGGGTACTGGATTTCAGGGGTGCGCGGGTCACACGCTCGCCTACAACACGCGCAACGCATAAATTTGCACGCTAACAAAATAACAAGCTCAGACCCAGGATGAACATACCGTTCCTAGTAGCAGTGGGCGTGGGCTACCAAAGGAGGAGGAGGAGGATAGTCAGGGCCAGAATATTCACACCCAGAACCAGCCTTTTCGGGATGCCTGATGACCAGGTGTATGGGAGGTACAGGTTTCCACCACACATAATACTGGACCTGGTGAGTGAGTGGGAGGATGACCTCACATCACCCACCCTGTGCTCCCAAGCACTCAGCCCCCTGGAGAAGGTCCTCAATGTACTGCACTTCTTAGCCACTGGATCATTTCAGCGGACAAGTGCCATAGTGGGTGGGGTATCACAGGCCACCCAGTCATGCTGCCTACACCAGGTCTTGAACATCATCACTGCACGCCCATCAGTCCGCAGGCACATATACCTGCCCAGAACACCTGCAGAAAGGCATGCTGCCGCCCTGGATTTTTACGGTGTGGCACGATTCCCCAAAGTGCTAGGTGCCATCGACTGCACCCATGTGGCTCTACGTCCCCCCAGGGCATCAGAGCACATCTATAGGAACCGCAAGCACTGGCATTCCATCAACGTGCAGGTAGTATGTAATGCCAAGGGAATAATCACCTCAGTATATGCCAACTATCCCGGGTCCACCCACGACAGCTTCATTTACCGAATGTCCACCCTAAGCCGGGACCTAGAAGCTGGGCGGCATGGCGATACATGGCTGCTTGGTGAGTATGAATGCCACTGCACATGCATGCATGTCAGATACTGAGCAAGGTCACAACCCCACCAATGATACCAATCACCACCTCCACACGGGACAGTGCCTACCCTCTCAGCCCCCACATGATGACGCCAATTCGGAACCCCACCACGCCACCCCAGGTAAGATATAACACAGCCCACATTACAACCCGGGGCATAGTGGAGCGCACATTCGGAGTGCTAAAGTCACGCTTTCGCTCCCTTGACCGTTCTGGCGGGCAGCTGTTGTACGCTCCCCCAGTAGTGTGCAGGATCATAGTGGCAGCATGTGTCCTGCACAACGTTGCAACACGCCGGGGCCTGGCCGTGGACATGGTGGTGGCCCCACATCCCCAACCACATGCACAGCCGCTGCGCATAGGAGGGGAAAGGGCACGGGGGGAGGCAGCCCGTACACAGCTAGTGGCTAATTACTTCACATAGAAATCACACCCCTGTGGAGTGCACACTGCCCTGGCACATTCCATCTGACAATCAATGATGACTCAACCTGACACTGATCCTGAATGTCTGGAGAATCAACCGTGAAAACCATATTAGCCTGAGATTGTTCACCTGGAAGTGTTACAATGTGTGCATCCCTACCCACACAGACACCACCAATGCAGTTTTGTGAAGAAACACATTCAAGCAGCTAAAATGAATACCCACTTGCAAAATGCAACAAGAGGACAGTGCCATGTCAGCCAACCCATCCCCAGCACCGCCACACGACACACCGTGCCATGTCATGGCATTTGCAGGTAAACAAAGTAATCCCCACAACATGACACTAGTGTCACAATGGACAGTGTCCCTAACTGAAACTTGCAACACCTGAAATGCTCACAGTAATGCAGGACCAACAACAAACTTGAGCAGGTACTACCATTAACATGACATCACAAATGTAATAAATTAGTAGTCTCACCACCTGGAAATGCCTGCACTCCCACCACTACCAACTGTGCAGTGTTGGCACCATGTAGAGTTGTAGGTGCACTGCTGCCAACATGGACCCCATCTCCAAACTAGAGGGCCTTGTGTAGACATGAGGAAGGGACCTGCAAATTGGGAGGTAGACACAGATGATGAGTTACACATCAATGCAACATGCAGTGTACAACACAACAGCAATATGCACTAGGAATGTATACACAGTATTGACTAGACTACCCACACATGTAGTGGGAGTCCAATGTCACCATGTACGTCAATGTCACTTGGGCACACCCTTTGCAAGCCCATGGAAACGGGAAGCAGGAGGGGTGTGTGTGACTCAAACCCAAGCATCTGAACCAAATACATGACAAGCCTGCATGTGCCCAGCCACAATGCAGCGTATGCCCACAGGAACCACGGAAGGCAACAAATTGTCCCAAAAAAATTGGGAAAAATAAAAATAAAAAAAATAAATAAAAAAAAAATAAAAAAAAATAAAAATAAAAAAAAAAATGGCCATTGATGGGCCCGGGGGGGTTGGGGAGGCCACCCAGGAGGTCCGAGGACAGGGTGCACACCAAAACCCACCTGTGTGGATCCTGGGAAAAAAAACACCTCCATGGGCTCATGGCCCACACGGCTACCCTATTGTGGGAGTATCACTGCTGTCGCTATTATCACCCTGTGCAGCTGCATCCGGAGGTGGTTGCACTATGGGAGGCAGCCCACGCAAGGCCCTAGTCTGCTCCTCCATGGCTGCAAGCATGCAGGTGTGGTAGGTCTCGTTCTGGAGGATGAGTGTGCGGAGGTCCCCATGCAACAACTCACGGGATGCCCGGACCTCCGCCCTCGTTGCCTGCATCTCAGCTGAGAGCGTACGGGTGAGACACTCCAGCTGCTGTTCTGTCCTTTGGTGTGTTGAAGCCTCAAGCTCAACAAGAGTCGTCCTGAGGTGAAGGAGCTCCTGCCTCAGGGCTTCCCTGTGGCCCTGGGACTCTATGGAGATGGCCTCCTGCAGAGTCGCCAGTGCCGCCCGCCTGTCCCTGTTGGACGCCAACATGTCCTCCCTGTGTGACTGGCAGATGGAGTCGGTTGCCTGCTGTAGTCGCTCCATCAGCTTTTCAGGGGGGACAATGGAAGTGGCCACCCTATCCATGGCCTGAGCCATCATCTCGGATGATGCTGCCTGTTGGGTTGCCATACCGTAAATGGATTGCTCCCATGCGGTATTGCCAGGTGGCGTACGGCCACCACGTCGGCGGGCACCACACCTGTCTGGGGCAAGGCGAACTGCACCTTGCTGGGCCGGCACTGCCTGAGGCTGCAGGACTGCATTCCCCCTCTGATCTGCTGGCCCAGGAACAGGATCAGATGTCGCGGAGTGTGACCCTGCATCCGTAACCACCAAAGGCGTAGCTGCCAACACTGACATCCCCATTGAGGGTTCAGGGGGGTGGGACAGAACAGAATCCCTCCCTGGAACACTCACCTGCGATGGCACGTAGGTCTCATCATCCGAATCAACACCTGAGTACAGCTTGGGGGAGGTGCAGCCAGAGACACCCCTTGAGAGCACGACCTGCAGCACTTGTGGGTTCTCACCCACCACCACACCACGTCCCTCACTGGTGGTTGGTCGGCCCTCGGACCCCTCCTGGGTCTGCACCATCTCCACAACCCCAGCAGTATCAGGTGCGTCTTCCCCTGCAAAGACATAAAAACAAAGAAATGGAAACAGGCATTAGCACCATGGCACACAATGAGGGCTGAGAAGCAAGAGAACCAGTACTTGATTGACACATGTCCCACATGACTAAAACCCTCCCATGCATGCACCCTCACTGCGTATGAAGGGGAGGCAAATGGCACACATTGATGACACCAAGATGGAAGATTAACACATTTTCTGCATGCTGCCTGGCAGTGGCATCACACATTGGCCTGTGATTGCCAGGTGAAACACACATGCCATCACACAGATGGCATGTACCATTGCTATTGAGTGAAGATGGAGAGGAGGGCAGCACCTATTCATTCAGTCCAGTTCCCGCATGTAATAGCTTTTCTAATTCAAACAGGTCAGATTTTTCACCTGGAGCTGCCAGTCCAAAATGGTCCAATTGCACAGGGACATGTGTGAACAAATGATATCCAGGTAACAAAGTCACTCCACTTTACCATAGCCATGTCAGACATGTGACTAGAGGACTGCGAAATGCCTAGTAAAAGTGGTGCAATGCAAACAATCTGACTGAATGAACAGTGAAAAATAAGCAACAATGTTGTGGCAAGGTGACACTTCAAGGGCAACTGGCGTGCAGTTGGGCTACATGTCTACTGTTGGCAGAAGGGATACTGCTATGGCCAAATGCAGCTGCGCAGGATGTATTGCATGAAGCACATGGCTGACCCATACGACTGAGGCGCACACACTCTCACCTGGCACACAAACAGAAGCCCTCACACACACACCATGCACATGGATGACACACACATGCATGTGCACTCACCGGACAATGCCTCGTAATCAGGCAGATCTCCCACGCCTTGGATCTGTTCCTCCGTGACGTAGGTCCCAGCGACTGACTCATGTGGAGTGAGTTCCATGTCTACTACTGGAGACCCACCTCCAGTCACTAGAGTTGCGGCATGACTTGAGGCCAGCTTACTCTTTGCCCTGCGCTTTAGGTCATTCCAGCGCTTATAGCAATCATTGACTGTGCGCCTCACGATTCCAAGGGCACTTACGATGTCCGCAACCGTCTGCCAGTGTGCCTGGCGTTGTGCAGGTGTGGTCTTGGATCCTGCAACAATGACCATCTCGTTATCATGTGCGGACACATACTCGACAAGTGCATTCAGTTCGTCATCCGTGAAGCTGGGCTTCCTCGACGGGCCGGACTGTGTAGCCGTGTCTGGGGCATCAGCCTGTGCCGGACGAGCACTCTTCCTCTTCCGCTTGGAAGGTGGTGGTGATCCTGAGTGTCCTGCGCCGCTCTGGACACTAGGGGCAGGAGCCCTGGTGGACTCTGTATCAGGAGTGTGGGATTGCACACTCAGCATGGGAGTTGGTGCAGGCATTGGCTCAAGTGTAATGGTGTCAGGGGGAATGTCAGCAGGATGGACTAGGACCAACACTGTCCTGGCTGGGTGTGTGAGAGCTGGGGTGGATGGAGCCGCAGCTGCCCCTGCAGCCTCTCCGCCCTGCCTACTTGGGGCAGCAGATGACCTTGCTGCCCCAGATGCACGTGGCATGATGACATCAACGTGCACCAGCGCACGTGTCATAGGCCTGCTGACCTGGAAGTCAGCCATGGAGTCAGCCAGGTCTGGTGCCACAATGGGCTGGTCCAACAAGGGCTGAGCATGGATGGTGTCAGCCACATCAGCCTCAACGGGAAGGGGGGGGGATTATGGGTGCCCTTGACTGGTCCTCCACACATGGGGGGACAGGCTCACCCTGCAAGTAACGACCACGTCCCCTACCGGATCCACCACGGCCACCACTTGTGGCTCTTCCACCTTTGCCACCCTTACGGAATCCTCGCCTCCCAGCCATGGCACTGATGTTAATGTGCGTATGGGAGTGGCTGTAAACTATTGTCCTGGGCAATTGGGGGTCAAAGGGGTTGGGTACCAGATGGTAATTGTACCCTAGTGCTCTAGCAAGGCTGAATGTAACCCCTGGGGAAAGATGACGGGTCACGCTACGCACAGGAGCCCCAAAAAAGGGAGATGACGTGCACGCAACCCCTCCTAGACCACGTGTGCAGAAAGAAAAACCTGCACTACGCTGTGGCACCCAGTAACACAAGAATGAACGTATGCGTGTCACACGCAGCCTAGAATGACCTCTGAAGGGGTAGGCTACACACGGGGCAAGCACAGATGTTAGATACGTGCGTGACTCACCGTCTGCCAGGTAAAAGAGCGTGAAAAAGGAGCGCGTTTGGTTGGCAACACCCCCACCAAAAGAAGATTTGTACGCTGTCTGAGGAGACAGGACAACAGTAGAAGGGAACACTGTTTGAGGGAACAGGCCCAGGTAAACCAGTAAAAGAGAAAAAAGAGAAAAAGCTGTCAGAGGTAACAGGGAATACGAACTTGAAACGCCGTGAAGTAAATCGCGTGTGAAACGACAAGAAGTACAGAATTCACCCACTCGCTCTCCACGAAAAGCACGTACAAGGAAATGGTGTTCTACACGTACCTTTTATACAGGCCCACACGTCCAGCGTCACTTACGCGGCGTGTACGCGCTAGGGCCATTTCCACCAATTACACGCTTTGTCACTTCTGCGTGTAGGCCCATTCCCACCAATTACACGCTTTGACACTCGGACGTGTCTTTAATTTTTTTAACACGCAACATTTTCAAACGTGTGCCCAATTCAACGTGCACGTGACTTCATAGACGCGCATACGCTGGCGACGTGTTTACGTGCTAAGGGCCTTTGGTCCAATGACATCGCATATGCGTGCTGCCGTGCATACGCGCATGGCCCTTTCCTCGTATTACAGGCGGACGTGCAGTTTTTCACGCGCGCTGAAATGCGCATGCACGTCTGTACGCGTCACGTCACAGGGGCGCTTGCGCTTGAGGGGCCTTCTGTCCAATGAAAATGCGTATGCGTGCAGACGCGCTTACGCGCTAAGGGCCTTTCCTCGAATTACACGCTGACGTGCAGATTTTTCACGTGCCAAATCACTCCGTATCAAGCTGGCCACGCGTATGCACACGGAAGACCACGCTCCTGCCCAGAAGGCCAAACTACTGCCCCCCAGAGCCCCGAGCAGGCTCCCACCTGCCATCTGCTGCTACCTGACTGCCTGCTGCCCACGTGCACTGCCATTTGCTGCCTGCACATCAGCCAGGGGTGCTGTTGCTGTGACCACCCCTGCTGGAACCGAAGACTCCCGACTGGGATTCCATCGCTCCACAGCCCAGCCCCAGGACCCAGTTGCCCACCCACTCCTGCCTCTGGGGTTGTCATGTCGGGGCAAACACCATCTGTGACCACTGACAACCCCCGGCCAGAGAGGCAGAGGGGCACCAGCTTCAGTGCCACCGAAGTTGGTGTCCTGGTGGAGCAAGTCCTGGGGCAGTATGATGCCCTCTTCGGAAGTTCCCGCGCCGACAAGGAAGGACGGACTCGGATCTGGACTGACATCGTGACTGCCATCAACGCGGAGGGGGTGGCAGTCCGCGATTTACAACATGTCAGGAAGCGCTGGGAGGACTTCAGGTCTAGGACCCTGAACAAGGCCCGGCGCCTCTTGAAGGCAGCGGATGCCAAGGGGCGCCGGGGCCACTTGTCGGAAGAACAGATGAGGGTCCTGGAACGCATATCCCCAGCGCTCCACGTCCAGGTCCTAGAGAAGCAGACCCGTCTGGAGTCGAGCGGTGAGTGTACATGCATCCTGATTGTGAGCAGTGCGTGTGGTGATTATTCGGTAGTGTGCAGGTGGCACATCTGTTTGTATGGGGTCGAGTATGGGTGGGGGTGTACAGGGCCGTGGGGCTGACACATGCGAGGGCTGTAATGTGTGAGACATGGATGGTGCTTGTGTGTGTAGGCTTGCATGCCAAATGCAGTTGTGTGGGCACACATGTTTGGATGAATGTGTATGTAAGTAGACATGTCCGTGATGTCACGCATGTATGTTGTTTTCGGCTGAATGTATCAGCACTGTGTACATGTGCATGTGTGTGTATTTGACAAGGGTGCAACAGTGATGCAACATGGATGCATGTGACAGCGGTATGTGGAAGCCTGATTGGCAGATGTGACATGGATGCCCATCTGAACAGTGCGACACTTGGCAGAGGTGTACACATGCATGCAAGTGTGGTGGTGTGTGTACATGTGTGGTGCACTTCCTGTGTTGCATGTGATGTCGGGCTCACCTTTGGCTGCTCATGCTGTTGTATGTGTAGGGATGGTGGTGGCAGTTGCGATATGGCTGTGGTATGGCTCATGTGTGCGAGTTGTAATGACATGTGTGTTGGGGATTGTGATGACATGTCTGAGGTTTGCCAATGCCACTCATGTGCAACTGTCATGTGTGTATGTGTCCATTGTACAGTGCCCTGATGCATGTGTTTTGTTTCTCCCTGTCTGCAGCGTCAACTGATGAAGAGGGCGGAGAAGGTGCTGTGGAGCACAGCGGCGGGGATCCCACCGCCAGCCGGAGACGCAAGGCCCGGCTCCCCTCCCGTGTTGTCATCTCGTCGGGGAGTGAGGAGTCCGGTGCCGCGTCCCAGGCCGCAGCTGCCGGGGGGAGGTCCAAGAGGCGGAGGTTGGAGTTGGACTCCTCGGCAGCAGAAGGGGCAGCTGGGACCCCACAGGGCCCAACAGGGGAAGATGGCACGGAGTCATCCAGGTTGGTGGGGGGTTTGGTGGAGGAGGAGGCCGTGCAAGCACCAGAGACGGGGTCTGGAGGTGGGGATCCCACTGGTGCTAGTGGTGCAGTGCAGGACCAGGGACAGGAGGCAGCACAGGCCACCGCGGAGGTGCCTGTGTGCAATCCTGTCCCCGATCCTGTCCCTGCATCATCTTGCACCAGCAGGGATGCCTACGTCCAGACCCGTTTTCAGGCAGGGGATGAGCTGACGTCAACTGGCCTTCCTCTGCCTGCGGACGTGGCTATCCAGGTCCGGGTTGAGCCTGTCCTGGCTGGTGTGGCGTTGCGTCAACGGGCCATGTGAGGTGACCTGCAGTCTTTTCATGGAGAGACTGCACGTCATCTCGAATGGCTCGTTGACCACGTCAGCCTGCTGGGACAGGTCACCCAGGCCGGATTCCTCTGTCTGATGGGGCTTGCTCCGACCCCCTCCTCAACTGGACCCCCTATGCGCCAGTCGTCCTCTGTGCCATCTTCCCACCCATCAGTCACCTGGGTGCCCTGTGGAGCTGCCTCTGACGGTGCGGCCAGGCTGGTGGAGGAGGCATCCCTGCCACAGTCGGGAGTCGGGCGTCCAGCAGGGGTGGCCACATCTACGACTGCACCCCAGCCGGCGGAGGATGTGCAGGCAGCAGGAGGCAGTGCACGGGCAGAGGCAGAGCAGCAGCAGCAACATGGTGGGAGCCATGAAGGCTCGGGGCCTTCGACATCGGAGGGGCAGGCATCGGCCGGAGGGCAGGAGGACCCAGGACAGAGAGTGTCTTCCGTGTGGCAGCGGTTGGGCCACGCCATAGATGCGGAGCGGCGGCGGGCGGAAGAGGCGCGGCTCACAATGGTCAGGGCGGAGAACTCCATGCGGAGGGCCCTGAGGCGGGCCGAATGCCTCGAGGCAATCCGCAGGGGGTTGGAGGAGGACACGGCGTCGTCCCTGCGGACCCTCGGGGCCATGGAACAGGACCGCCTCCGGGACATCGAACAGGAGTTCGATGATGCCCTGGCCCGGAACACCACGGAGTGAGCCGCTGGACTTGCCCGCCGCCTTTGTATATAGTTCTTTAGTTTTAGGTTTCCTTTGTTTGTTATTATGATTTGGAGTCGACGGACACTGCTCCACTTTTTGTATATAGTTGTATTTTAGTTAGGGTTTTTTGTAGGTTTCCTTTGTTCAGTTGGGCTCATGGACCCTTGGAAGTTTTGTACATAGTTCTTCATTGGATTGATTTTATTTTTGATTTGACTTTGGACAAAAATTTTTGGGATTAGGATTTGGTGTTTTTATTTTTTTAAACGGACATGCAGCTTATCTTTTTTTCATTGCCATTGTAGTTTGTTTCATTTCTTTTGCATTCTTATTTTTTTTAATACAATTTTGTTTTCATACTTCACTGTGTGGTATCATCTCATTGGTTTCATGCATGTCATGTTGGGTGTTTTCTCATTCAATTGCAACCATTGTGTGTGACGGACATGGGTTCATTAGCTTTATGAACATTGGGGGTGTAACATGTAATTTCCATTTCCATGTGGGTGAATGGGTTACTTGGTAGGGTTTTTTGGCTGTGGAGGCTGACCATAACGCACATGATTGGGGATTGTGAGGACCTGGTGGAGGCTGCCCATGGTGGCTGGGGGGTGGGGGTGCAGGGGGACATGAGTGGGGCCTGGTGGGGGCTGCCCATGGTGGCTGGGGGGTGGGGGTGGTGGGAGACATGAGTGGGGGCCTGGTGGAGGGTGCCCCTGCACTGCTGGGGGTGGGGGTGGTGGGAGACATGAGTGTGGGCCTGGTGGAGGGTGCCCCTGGTGGCTGGGGGGTGGGGGTGGTGGGAGACATGAGTGGGGGCCTGGTGGAGGGTGCCCCTGCACTGCTGGGGGGTGGGGGTGGTGGGAGACATGAGTGGGGGCCTGGTGAAGGGTGCCCCTGCACTGCTGGGGGGTGGGGGTGGTGGGAGACATGAGTGGGGGCCTGGTGGAGGGTGCCCCTGCACTGCTGGGGGGTGGGGGTGGTGGGAGACATGAGTGTGGGCCTGGTGGAGGGTGCCCCTGGATGCTGGGGGGTGGGGGTGGTGGGAGACATGAGTGGGGGCCTGGTGGAGGGTGCCCCTGGATGCTGGGGGGTGGGGGTGCAGGGGGACATGAGTGGGGGCCTGGTGGGGGCTGCCCATGGTGGCTGGGGGGTGGGGGTGGGTGGGAGACATGAGTGGGGGCCTGGTGGAGGGTGCCCCTGCACTGCTGGGGGGTGGGGGTGGTGGGAGACATGAGTGGGGGGCTGGTGGAGGGTGCCCCTGCACTGCTGGGGGGTGGGGGTGGTGGGAGACATGAGTGTGGGCCTGGTGGAGGGTGCCCCTGGTGGCTGGGGGGTGGGGGTGGTGGGAGACATGAGTGGGGGCCTGGTGGAGGGTGCCCCTGCACTGCTGGGGGGTGGGGGTGGTGGGAGACATGAGTGTGGGCCTGGTGGAGGGTGCCCCTGGTGGCTGGGGGGTGGGGGTGGTGGTAGACATGAGTGTGGGCCTGGTGGAGGGTGCCCCTGGTGGCTGGGGGGTGGGGGTGGTGGGAGACATGAGTGGGGGCCTGGTGGAGGGTGCCCCTGCACTGCTGGGGGGTGGGGGTGGTGGGAGACATGAGTGGGGGCCTGGTGGAGGGTGCCCCTGGTGGCTGGGGGGTGGGGGTGGTGTGAGACATGAGTGGGGGCCTGGTGGAGGGTGCCCCTGCACTGCTGGGGGGTGGGGGTGGTGGGAGACATGAGTGGGGGCCTGGTGGAGGGTGCCCCTGCACTGCTGGGGGGTGGGGGTGGTGGGAGACATGAGTGGGGGCCTGGTGGAGGGTGCCCCTGGATGCTGGGGGGTGGGGGTGCAGGGGGACATGAGTGGGGGCCTGGTGGAGGGTGCCCCTGCACTGCTGGGGGGTGGTGGGAGACATGAGTGTGGGCCTGGTGGAGGGTGCCCCTGGTGGCTGGGGGGTGGGGCTGGTGGGAGACATGAGTGGGGGCCTGGTGGAGGGTGCCCCTGCACTGCTGGGGGGTGGGGGTGGTGGGAGACATGAGTGTGGGCCTGGTGGAGGGTGCCCCTGGTGGCTGGGGGGTGGGGGTGGTGGGAGACATGAGTGGGGGCCTGGTGGAGGGTGCCCCTGCACTGCTGGGGGGTGGGGGTGGTGGGAGACATGAGTGGGGGCCTGGTGGAGGGTGCCCCTGCACTGCTGGGGGGTGGGGGTGGTGGGAGACATGAGTGGGGGCCTGGTGGAGGGTGCCCCTGCACTGCTGGGGGGTGGGGGTGGTGGGAGACATGAGTGGGGGCCTGGTGGAGGGTGCCCCTGCACTGCTGGGGGGTGGGGGTGGTGGGAGACATGAGTGGGGGCCTGGTGGAGGGTGCCCCTGCACTGCTGGGGGGTGGGGGTGGTGGGAGACATGAGTGGGGGCCTGGTGGAGGGTGCCCCTGGATGCTGGGGGGTGGGGGTGCAGGGGGACATGAGTGGGGGCCTGGTGGAGGGTGCCCCTGCACTGCTGGGGGGTGGGGGTGGTGGGAGACATGAGTGTGGGCCTGGTGGAGGGTGCCCCTGGTGGCTGGGGGGTGGGGGTGGTGGTAGACATGAGTGGGGGCCTGGTGGAGGGTGCCCCTGGTGGCTGGGGGGTGGGGGTGATAGGGGACATGAGTGGGGGCCTGGTGGAGGGTGCCCCTGGATGCTGGGAGTGGGGGTGGTGGGAGACATGAGTGGGGGCCTGGTGGAGGCTGCCCCTGCACTGCTGGGGGGTGGGGGTGGTGGGAGACATGAGTGTGGGCCTGGTGGAAGGTGCCCCTGCACTGCTGGGGGGTGGGGGTGGTGGGAGACATGAGTGGGGGCCTGGTGGAGGGTGCCCCTGCACTGCTGGGGGGTGGGGGTGGTGGGAGACATGAGTGGGGGCCTGGTGGAGGGTGCCCCTGGATGCTGGGGGGTGGGGGTGCAGGGGGACATGAGTGGGGGCCTGGTGGGGGCTGCCCATGGTGGCTGGGGGGTGGGGGTGGGTGGGAGACATGAGTGGGGGCCTGGTGGAGGGTGCCCCTGCACTGCTGGGGGGTGGGGGTGGTGGGAGACATGAGTGTGGGCCTGGTGGAGGGTGCCCCTGGTGGCTGGGGGGTGGGGGTGGTGGGAGACATGAGTGTGGGCCTGGTGGAGGGTGCCCCTGGTGGCTGGGGGGTGGGGGTGGTGGGAGACATGCGTGGGGGCCTGGTGGAGGGTGCCCCTGCACTGCTGGGGGGTGGGGGTGGTGGGAGACATGAGTGTGGGCCTGGTGGAGGGTGCCCCTGGTGGCTGGGGGGTGGGGGTGGTGGGAGACATGAGTGGGGGCCTGGTGGAGGGTGCCCCTGCACTGCTGGGGGGTGGGGGTGGTGGGAGACATGAGTGGGGGCCTGGTGGAGGGTGCCCCTGCACTGCTGGGGGGTGGGGGTGGTGGGAGACATGAGTGGGGGCCTGGTGGAGGGTGCCCCAGCACTGCTGGGGGGTGGGGGTGGTGGGAGACATGAGTGTGGGCCTGGTGGAGGGTGCCCCTGGATGCTGGGGGGTGGGGGTGGTGGGAGACATGAGTGGGGGCCTGGTGGAGGGTGCCCCTGCACTGCTGGGGGTGGGGGTGGTGGGAGACATGAGTGGGGGCCTGGTGGAGGGTGCCCCTGCACTGCTGGGGGGTGGGGGTGATAGGGGACATGGGTGGGGGCCTGGTGGAGGGTGCCCCTGGTGGCTGGGGGGTGGGGGTGGTGGGAGACATGAGTGGGGGCCTGGTGGAGGCTGCCCCTGCACTGCTGGGGGGTGGGGGTGGTGGGAGACATGCATTGTTGATCAGTAGTGCAAGGTGACATGTGGGTTGGCTGGGGGGCATGCCCATGGTGGATGGGCTGCCTGCGGGACATGAGCAGGGGTGCAGGGTAGTCCCCCGTGGTGTGGGCTGCCTGCAGGGGCCGTGGAGGTTGTGGAGCGTACACCTGGGAGGACCCACACGGCCAATTCACGTGTAGTACTCCCCAGAACCCCTGAAATACACATACCCTGCTGAAATCGCGTGTGGAACTTCCCGCGCACCCCTGGAATACACGTACCCTGCTGAAATCGCGTGTGGAACTTCCCGCGCACCCCTGAAATACACGTACCCTGCTAGAATCGCGTGTGGAACTTCCCGCGCACCCCTGGAATACACGTACCCTGCTGAAATCGTGTGTGGAACTTCCCGCGCACCCATGGAATACACGTACCCTGCTGAAATCGCGTGTGGAACTTCCCGCGCACCCATGGAATACACGTACCCTGCTCGCACTGGGCCAATCGTGTGTGGAACTTCCAGCGCACCCCTGAAATACACGTACCCTGCTGGAATCGCGTGTGCAACTTCCCGCGCACCCCTGGAATACACGTACCCTGCTGGAATCGCGTGTGGAACTTCCCGCGCACCCCTGGAATACACGTACCCTGCTGAAATCGCGTGTGGAACTTCCCGCGCACCCATGGAATACACGTACCCTGCTGAAATCGCGTGTGGTACTTCCCGCGCACCCATGGAATACACGTACCCTGCTCGCACTGGCCCAATCGCGTGTGGAACTTCCCGCACACCCCTGAAATACACGTACCCTGCTGAAATCGCGTGTGGAAGTTGCCGCGCACCCCTGGAATACACGTACCCTGCTGAAATCGGGTGTGGAACTTCCCGCGCACCCATGGAATACACGTACCCTGCTTGCACGGGGCCAATCGCGTGTGGAACTTCCCGCGCACCCCTGATATACACGTTCCCCGCTTGGCGTTTGCTGTTTGCCAGCCCGGTGAACTGGTCCAGGGTTAGCGCAGCCCTTTGCGATGATTTAGCGATTTTGATGGCTTTTCCTTGCGCGAGGGCGTTCTTGGGGGCGTTACTGGCGCTGCTGCAGGGTCGCTGCGATTCTCTGCGTCACGGCTGGTTTGGGAGCCTAAAATCCATGAATACGCTGTGCGCGGAAATCAGTTTTAGCGCACGTGCCTGGCGCAGACAATCGCACGCGGACACTCTGCGCCAGCCGGTTGCGACACTTTTCTGCGAAATTCTATGAATTACCCTCTTAGTCTTTACAAATACTGTTCAACTTCATGACCATCCTTGTCACTCATAATTCTTTTATGGCTCAAATCCAACCCGGTCCCCTAAAACGTATTTACTTGGTTTGTTTACGTCTTGGCGCGCGTGCGCGGGTGACGTCACGCTTTTCGTGACGTTGCACGCACTTGCGCGCGATGACCTCACAGCCTCTGTCAGTGTATAAACAGGGACGCCGAGTGAATACATCACTCTGGTGCGGTTCCCGATCGTACTCGGACTACTCCTGGACGCAGATGGATACTGAACTTGTAAGTTCCTTTTGAGTTAGAGACTGGACCCTCTCGTTTGCACTTATTATTCCGCTCAGCTAATTTAATAACCGCTTGGTTATACCATTATCCCATTTAGATATCCATATCCATCAAGGCTTCACCAAAGTCTTCTTTCCATGAGATGCACTACATAGTGTCCGCTTGACACCTGGATCAGCTCTGCTAATATTGGATCATTCCATGAGCCTAATATATGTTCCTGGGTAAGATGGTTGCCCATTTTTTCACATTCCGAATGCTACTATTTGACCCACCTCTCCTAGCCTGTTTCTCTCATCACTTCCTCCGTATACTCACAGTTGCTTAAGATATTATACCACGTTCTCCAATTCTGTGTACCACAACTATGGATACATAAGGCACATTACCCCACATTCGAAATTTAATAAGAAACTATACGCCGATACTAGACTTAGGTCATTTGCATATCAACCTTAATTGTTGGTTTTTGACGAAATCCTGTAGCTTGTAGCCCTGTGCGAGATGGATTTAAAATGAGTACTGAAAAATGGGATGTTGCCCTATAGACTAGGCTGACTGCCTTGTAAACAATTTATTTGTTAAAATTGATCTAAAAGTTTTATATGATGTTTTTCAAAATTGTGTAAAAACTGCTTTAAGTTCAAACTAATTGAAGTATATATGTATTTTCTTTTGTAGACTTTAATTTGTTGAAAAATGACGCCCCTGATGAAGAGTTTTTTATACTCGAAACGCGTTGGGCTCACCAAAAGACAAATAAAAAGCAAAAATTATTTTTCAGGATGTCATAGACCATGTGAAAAGGGAATTATGCTCAGTAGCATGTATCCAATCAGGATAATTAGATTGTATGTATAGGGTTAGCCATTGGGGATCGTGGGATAACCTAACTAGAATGTGTAATTATGTAAATCATGTAATTCTGTGTATAAAAGCTATAAGTGTATTGAGTCTGGCAAGGAATTGTTCGTTTTCAGCTTCATTAAGCCAACTAACCCCTTCTGGGCGTGTGCATTAAGCTTTCTTTTTCTGCCAAAGTGCATTCACTCAATGTTGAGCGTTTCTTTCATATTGGATTTTGGAGTTACTCTTCTACATTTGTAAAGAGACACACAAAATGCGAAAAGCTGTTGGCACAATGTCAGTGTTCAAGAAGGTGTCTAGCAAGAAAAAGGCAGAGAAGGAGAATTTAAAAGTCACGTTGTCCCAAAGGTGGCCAGGGGAACATGGCCTCTTCACAGTACCTTATTTCGTAGTCTTGGGTGGTCGTCAGTGTCATATCACGTTGATCAAGTAGCCAATCGGCATGAAAGGGGCTCTGTGTGAATTGAGTTGATGGTGCTACACAATGGGTCCCAGCAGATTCGAGTTGGTGGAGAGGGCGGGTCAAAACGAACAATGTTTCCGCTGGGTTGAGTTAGCGAGTGACATGTTTGGTTTTAGCGGGTGGAGTCGATGGTCTAGTCAGGTTGAGACAAGGTTTTGTTGGGTCAATGTGGTGCTCAAGATGCAACGAGTTGGATGCTACAACAGTGGTGCACTGGTTCTTGAGTCGAGACAACAGTGATCTTCACTGGTGTAAGAAGGCGTCCAAATGACTCAAAGATGCAGGTAAGCAGCTCAAAGTTCACGGAGTACAAAAAGCACTACCGTGGGTTCTGTGTTGGCTTGAAAGGTGTCAAGCACGTTTGAAGCAGCTTGAAGGTGGCTCAAGGTAGTTAAATAGGATTCCAGCTGCTCTTGGATTTGTTGTTGCTGGGAGTTTCCAATCCAGCTGCTCCAGGACAAAGTGATGCCGTCTGCTGCACTCCCACTCGAAGGTGCGTGGCTGGAACCTAAAGGGGCTCCTTCGCCTCCTGTGACAGGGCTGTGGTTCTAGTGCAGTCACAATGGGACCATGGTTCAACAGCAGCCACCTCTATTGTTACCTGGGGATGGTTATGTGACAGATCTCTACTCTGCTTTGAATGCCTTCTGTCTTCACCTCCCGGGCAGAGGACTTTGGGATAGACTGTAACCCCAAAAGAGGTCCAGATGAATTCTTCCTGCTCTTGTGGAAGTCCAGGAATTAATCAAAACATGAGGGGGTGGCTCCTCCTTTTAAAGGCAAAATGCCATAGGGGATTGGTTGAAAACAAACCTGCTGCAAAGGGTCCAATCCCTCTTGTTGTACAAGAGCCATTTCCTTATGACATCACACCCAGAGTAGGACATTGAGCGAACAGAGAGAGGAAAGAGCCCAAACAGAAAGCAAGACAGTAGGCCTCATTACGAGTCACCCGGTATGGAAATAACGGTGGCGGAAAACCTGCCGCCACCGTTGTTTCCATACTGGGTGATCTCGAGTCCTGCAGGCGGAGGTGTCATTCCCGCCAGGTCTGACCTGGCGGGTTTAACACCACCTGCCTGCAGGCGGACGTGGAAACACCAGCTCCATCACGAGATGGTGCCAGTGTTTCCACTTCCCCATTCCCATTGAGTCCTCTGGGACTCAATGGGAATGGGGACTTACAGAATTCCGCCTCCGGAATTCCCAGGTCACTGAGGTCGTAATGCCCCGGTAATTCTGGGAATCATGGAGGCGGAATGGTAATACAAGTCCGGTGGTAACCTGCCGGTTTTTCTGGCTCGGTTAGCGCAGGACTCGTAATGAGGCCCAGTGTCCCTATTTCTCTATGCCTACCTTCCTGCTCTGGCTACTAGCCCCACACCATCTGATGCCTGTTAGCTTAAAAGGCAGCCCGCTGGTCAGTACCCTAGGATTAGGCTGGTTTGGTATGTCAGTGCTGCCTCTGAAGTACCATTCCCAGGAAAGTTCATGGTGGAAATGTCTATGACGTGCCGGAAGGTATGGAACTTCATATTGGAAAATCAAAGAGGCAGCATCCTGACTATTGTTCCCCAAGGTAGCAATTAGCTTAGACACCAAGTTATATTAGTCCTGTCATAGTTAAACCCTGCTCACCAAGCTAATGCTGGTGTGATATTAAATTGATGTGGCTTTATCATTGTGTGTCCTTATCAGTCACCAGGCTACAAACAGGCATGGCTTATATTTAATTAAAGGTATACATGCAACCAGTTGAAATAACACCTCTGCCTGCTGGGACATTGTGTCCAAGCAACTGTCAGGAATGCACAGGTGGCTTTTAATGTGCAATGTGCCATTACAGCTCTGGCCTTGTAGCTGTCAGTAGACTAATTACAGCAAGGCACATGTGTGCACGATAATTCTAGCATGGGGCATTTGATTAGCTGACCCCCTTTCCGAAAAACAATTACCTGCATTATTTTCGGTTAAAAAACATCTACAAATCTCCGTCCACCCCACTCTCACCAGATGGTATTCTGTGATGCTTTGGTTTCTGGCATGGACCGACTTTGGCATGGGAATCAGCCAACTAATATGGGACCCTGAACTAAAAGTTGGAACAAGCAATGTTTATATACATGACTAACCAGTACTAGAGCAACTAATTACAGTTGAGGGCTCTGAAACACTTTGCATGCACATAACATGCTCAGTCCATGTTTAAGAGGCATGTTGCATATATACATGGTACACCCAAACCTAATCATACAATTGAAAGAAAAATGAATCTATTGAAGTTAGGAGACATATCAAACTGTGCCGTTGCATTATATGCACACCCGGCAGACTTCAGCATGGTAATTCCCGTGGTAACACACATAACAAATGGCAAGCCGCACTGCAAGATGGCACTACACATCATAAAAGACCCCCTATCTGCACTCCAACTGAACAAAGAGCATAGAAATGATCTTCATTGCACTAGCAACACTACTGCACACCAGACCCCTTTTTAAAATATATGGTGTAAAAGAAAAGGGTAAAAGGCCAGGTGGTGAAACAGGGGTGTAGCATTCCCTACTCAAGGAAACACACAGCTGTTGAGCGACATTACTTTCTACCCCACACAGGCACCCTCATTCTTCACTGTATAGTTTCTTAAACCCAAACTCCTGTTCAAACACTTCTGCTTGACATCACAACATTTCTTGATCCTCAGTAATACCATTAAGTTCTAACAACACCATTATACACTGCTAAATTACCAATTCTTGCTGAAAGGCACCTGATCTCACAATATCCACCCATTACCTCTTTGTCCGTTTTCCTCATCACCATCCTTACTTCATTTTGTCAGGAAAAACCTGCATTCCTGGTCTCTATGGCATCCATCGAGAAACAGGCACCCGGTTCGGCATCTGTCCCACCTAAAATGGCACCCGCAAATCTTTCAATTGTTACATTGATATCCGCCTTTTAGTGATTTTAAAGATGGCGCCGGACATGAAACCTGAGCCACACACTAAGGACGCTGTGAAAGGAATATAAGCTTCCCTCATGGTAAGGACTTTGCGTCGCTTCTTCGATAAGCACTGGCGCTCCTTGCATCACGATTCTCTTGTGCCTCCTTGTTTCTATTCTCCTTCTCGTTCCTTCTTTGCTTCCTCCCCGCTGTCAGGAATACACCACTGTCTCATTCTCGTGCACGCAGCACACCTTTGCAAGACAGGTATTCACTCGTTACCTCTAATCGTGTGTTGAAGTCTCATAAAGCTTCGAGTTCCCAGTGTGACATTCCGTCACATAAAGGTAAATCCCCTTCACGCCGCCTCTCGTTCCAGGAATGATGGGGGTTGTCATGGAAACATTGGCAGCCTATCCATAGACTCCCATTGGTTCGGGCACGGTGAGACGTCTTGCGTCAAGTAAGCTGATGCCCTTAAGATTCCACCTCGGATTCAGCATGCTGCTTCTGAATCTCGTTTCTAGTGGCGTCTTTGTTGTTACTCACCTTGTTCATGTTTTCCTCGAACCTCTTTTTGCATTTGGACTGCTTCCTTCTGTATCCTTGGCTCATCTACGAAACTACAGTATTTTGACCCGGAACGCTCAACGGACTGCTTTGCTTGCTCCTGCTCTGTCATTCTGCATCTAGACTACGACTTTGGATTTTCCCATTAGGATTGCTTACGTCTCAACCTCAATCTGTTACTTTGTATCACAAAACATTTTCATGCACTACCTTTGAACTTGCTTGGATTAAGGACTTGGTTACGGCATCCTCGTTTCGTCGGGTGTTAGGTGGATTCAGGACTCTAACAGGCGTCCTCGTTCTGTCGGGAATAGTCTGTTGCAGGACTTGCTCTCGGACTTCAACCTCCGCCGCACAGAATTCTCCGATCCACGTAATAAGGACACCGGAACTGTATCCAGGAGATATCGCTCCAATAAACTATGGTAAGATTGGTACTGAACTCTTACTGCCCATATTGACTCTTAGCTTACTATTTTGGTTATATTTCCAGGGGTACACCTCTCATTCCTTGACAATATCCTTGGCAGACATTATTTATGCTTCATTAGTGAGTATCACTACTGTCAGTATCTTTGATATATTCTGGTGTATATTATGGGTTAACCAGTGTTTTCTTTTTCTTTGCAGCCATGGGTGTACCAGGGCGTACTCATTTTCGGGCAATATTCACCTCAATCTGTCCTTTCGTACTCTTGAGGGGTATATTGTCAGAAAGACCCAATAGCTTCGCGACGTGTCAAAGACTGCCGCTCTCTTCCGTTTATAAACGCTATGTCTAACATATTCAGAAGCCATTCATTACTATGGATCCAGCTGAGGATCCATTAACGGTCCTGACTCAGTTGGTGGCAGATCTAAGGGCAGACGTGAGCGCAGCTCATGAGGCTACCCAACATCGTATAAACGAATTACACGCTGGCATGCTATCTGGGGCAGAGGCACATCCTTCTGTTTCTGGTTCAGCCTCAGGCGGGGTTCCTTCTAGACAGGAGAGCGTCCCTGTCTACATGGCAGCTCAGTGTCCTTTGGCTCCACCTGAACGCTTTTTGGGTGATCCGAAATCCTTCAGGACGTTCATCAACCAATGTCGTTTACACTTTTTTTGTAGACCTTCATCATTTCCGGATGCTGCTACTAAGGCGGCCTTTGTCTTATCCTAGTTGGGTGGCACGGGCGCAGTTTGGGCTAACCCTCTGTTGGAAGAGTGCAGTCATTTACTTCATGATTGTGACCCGTTAATAGCGGCTATGTCCCGCGTCTTCGATACGCGTTACAAGTCTCAGGCTACTGATCTGGAACTGCTTTCCCTACAGCAGGGGGATACGCCGTTCTTGAATTACTTGGCTAACTTCAACCAACTAGTAGCAGAAACCGGTTGGCCGGATGAAAAGAAAGTGGCATTGTTCTATACAGGTTTGCTTGATTCATTGAAGGATGTGCTAACCACAGTACCGGTGGTTCTTTCTGCGTTCCCTGAGCTTGTGGATCTTGTTCTACAGATAGATGCATGCAAGGCTGAACGTAAAGGGGAGAGGAAGACACTACCATCAAACTCTCCTACCTTGATGCCTGCAACTCTTTCAAAACCCATGTAAATAGGGGCATTGCGAGGTCCCCTATCCAGTGATGAACTGGAACACCATAAGAGAAACCATTTATGTTTCTACTGTGGGTCATCAGAACATTTCTTGCGATTGTGCCCCAAAAAACTTAAGAAGGCGGGAAACGTCAATGCCTGACAATAGAAGGGGTCCAATTGTCGAGCCAGAACATTCAGGACTCCTCGGGTCTCGTGCCCTTTTCTGTTCCTGCTACCCTTGCTTTCCCTTCAAGGGACCCATGGCCTGTCCCGACTTGGTCAATGCAGTTGATGGCACTTCATTGCTCTCTGGTTTAGTCACAGAACACACTGTTGGTCTTACTATGACCCTTCCATCGTGACATAATGAGGTCATTACTTTTGATGTCTTCACTGCACCACAGTTCAAGATCATTCTTGGATTACAATGGTTAAAGTTGACAATCCAGTCATTGATTGGTGTTCAGGTTCCATGGAGTTCGTTTCTGCTTTTTGTGGAGACCTATGTTTTTCTACTCAGGCACCTAAGGCTGGTCCTTGTACTCTAATGTCGACTTCTGCTTCAGTAATCAGAGCTATTACTGCCGTTTCCTTGCCCAAGGAATATGAAAAGTATAGGGACGTTTTGACAAGAAGGGGGCAGAAGTCCTTCCTCCGCATAGACCATATGATTGTCCTATCGACCTGGTTCATGATGCTTCTATAACTTCTGGGTGGATATATTCTCTGACTCAAAAGGAAGATGCGGTACTAAAGGAGTACTTGGATCAAGCACTAACTTCAGGGTCATAAGGCCTTCTCGTTCACCAGCAGCCTCTCCTCTTTTTTTTGTCCAATTCCACTCATCTCGTTCCTATTAGACCAATTGGGCTCTTCTGTTCTTTTTACGAAACTGGATTTACATGGCGCCCACAATTTGGTACGCATGAGAAGGGGAGATGAGTGGAAAACTGCATTCAAGACCAAATACAGACTCTATGAATACTTGGTCATGCCCTTTGGGCTGTGCAATGCCCCAGCCATGTTTCAGTGGTTCATTAATGATGTCTTCAGGGATCTATTGGATCATTACGTCATTGTGTATTTGGATGACATCCTCGTTTATTGACCTTTGTATGAGCCACATGTTCAGCACGTTTCTACTGTCTTACAACGGTTACGTGAGAACAACCTTTATGCCAAATTAGAAAAGTGCATCATCCATGCTACCCAAGTAGAATTTTTTGGTTATGATATCACCAGTGAAGGTGTCCGGATGAGCAATACTAAGGTCAGAGCTATACTAGATTGGCCTGTACCTTCCTCTGTTAAATCCCTTCAATCTTTCCTGGGTTCTTCTAACTTTTACAGACGATTCATATGCTCTTTTTCCGCTACTGCTCCCCCTCTAACAGCCCTCACTAGCTCTAAGCGTTCATTCATTTGGACTGAGGAAGCTCAGGTTGCTTTTGATACTCTCAAGACTGCTTTCACTTCAGCTCCTGTTTTACAACACCCCGATCCTGGTAGGCCATTTTATGATGAGGCCAACCCCTCGGATCAAGCCGTTGGTGCTGTCCTATCACAGTTATGTGCTGATACAGGTTTTCTTCACCCCGTTGCCTATCATTCCAGGAAGTTAACCAGGTATGAGGCCAATTATACCATTACCGAGCGCAAATTGTTAGCGGTCCGAGATGCTTTTACAGTCTGGAGACATCACCTTCTTGGTACTTCAGCTCCGGGGCAAGTATATACAGACCACCGTAATCTGCTTGCCCTACAGTCAGTAAAATGTACGACAGCGCACCACGCCAGGTGGCACAAATTCTTTTCCATGTTTAATTTTGTGCTCACCTATCGTCAAGGCTCCCTACATTCAAAAGCAGACGCCCTGTCTAGGATACATGGGGAGGAACGTTCATGTGCTTGGGATGGGACGGTCTTGCAACCCTGTCATGTAGTATGTGCATGCACTCTGGATTCTTCCTTAAAGACTATGCTGCAAAGATGGGTAGCTACTGACCCCCCTGAGACAGCAGACTACAACATGGTTCTAGTTCAGTCGCTGCCTTACCTACAGGGGCGGATCTACTTGCTGATGTAGAGACCCTGGTCGACGCAAAACAGTCGAGCAGTTGAAATGGTGGTGTTGGTGGACTTCCATGAATAAAGATGTGGCGGAATACATTGACACTTGTTCGGTTTGTGCCCAATGCAAGGGTTCCTCATCAAAGCCCATGGGACTACTAGAATCTCTACCATCCCAAAGAAACCCTGGGTCATGATCTCCATGGATTTTATAGTCGAATTGCCAATGGTCCAGGGGTACGATACCATTTGGGTAGTCATTGATTATTTCACCAAGATGGCCCTGTTTATCCCATTTAGAGGCCTACCCACAGCTCCGGTTCTGGCAGAGCTGTTCTTGACCAATGTTTTTAGACATTTTGGTTTGCCGGATGTTATCATTTCTGATCGAGGTGTGCAGTTCACTTCATGTTTTTGGCAACATTTGACTACTGCTTTGGGTATCGATGGAAGATACTCCACTGCGTATCATCCTGAAACAGTTGGTCAGACCGAATGTGCTAATGCTACTCTGGAACAATTTCTCCGGTCTTTGACTATGCAACATCAGGAGTCCTGGTTATTGGCTCTGGGGGCTTCAGAGTTTGCTTACAACAACTCTGTTCATGCGTTCTTCTTCCTTCTTTGCCCTCTATGGTCAGCACCCGAGAACCCTTCCTTTGGATTTGATGCCTTTATCTGATAACCCGGCTGTACAGGAGGTTGTCCAGGATTTACAGGCTTTATGTAAACAAATCTTTGAACATTTAGAATCGGCTCAGTGACAAGCCAAGTTTCACGCTGATCGCCATCAAACTCCAGCACCTGTGTATCTACCTGGGACATTAGTTTGGTTGTCCTCGAAGAACCTGCGTGTCCCTATTCGCAAGTGTCTGGTGCCTCGTTTCTTGGGTCCTTTCCCGTGAAGTCCTTGGTGAACCCTTTAGCAGTCTGTCTAGATCTGCCCCCCCATTGGAAAATCCACCCAGTTTTTCACGTCTCCCTTGTGAAGCCTTTTCATGCTGTTACTCGGTTGTCTTCACGTCCTGGACCGGTCAAGGTTCAAGGTGCTGAAGAATATGAGGTCCAGGCCATTCTAGATTCCAAGTTGATTCGGGGTACCCTCTATTATCTGGTGGACTGGAAGGGTTATGGTCCTGCGGATCATACCTGGGAGCCTGAATCGCATTTGCATGCTCCTGAACTGTTGGCCCAATTTTTGGCACCCCGTGCCCGGATCTCTCTTTGGGGGAGGATGCTGTCAGGAATACACCACGTTCTCACTCTCGTGCGCACAACACACCTTTGCAAGACAGGTATTCACTCGTTACCTCTAATCGTGTGTTGAAGTCTCATAAAGCTTTGAGTTCACAGCGTGACATTCCGTCACATGAAGGTAAATCCCCTACGCACCGCATCTCATTCTGGGAATGCTGGGGGTTGTTATGGAAACGTTGGCAGCCTATCCATAGACTCCCATTGGTTCGGGCACGGCGAGACGTCTTGCGTCAAGTCAGCTGATGCCCTTAAGATTCCGCCTCGGATTCAGCGCGCTGCTTCTGAATCTCGTCTCTAGTGGCGTGTTTGTTGTTACTCACCTTGTTCTTCTTTTCCTCGACCCTCTTTTTGCATTTGGACTGCTTCCTTCTATATCCTTGGCTCATCTACAAAACTACAGTATTATGACCCGGAGCGCTCAACGGACTGCTTTGCTTGCTCCTGCTCTGTCATTCTGCATCTGGACTACGACTTCGGATTTTCCCATTAGGATTGCTTACGTCTCAACCTCAATCTGTTACTTTGTATCACAGAACATTTTCATGGACTACCTTTGAACTTGCTTGGATTAAGGACTTGGTTACAGGCGTCCTCATTTCGTCGGGTGTTAGGTGGATTCAGGACTCTTTAACAGACGTCCTCGTTCCATCGGTAATAGTCTGTTACAGGACTTGCTCTCGGACTTCCACCTCCGCCGCACAGAATCCTCCGCTGCACGTTATAAGGACACTGTAACTGTCTCCATGAGATATCACTCCAATAAACCATGGTAAGATTGGTACTGAACTCTAGTATATTTTCATCTGCCCATATTGATTCTTAGCTTACTATTTTGGTTATATTTCCAGGGGTACACCTCTCATTCTTTGACAATATCCTTGGCAGACATGATTTACGCTTCGCTAGTGAGTATCACTACTGTCAGTATCTTTGATATGTTCTGGTGTATATTCTGGGTTAAAAAACAAAGAAGAAATCCAATGTGGATAGCCACGTCCCCTGCACACTTTCTAGACGGCCAAGATAGGCCTTTTGAACATTTTTTGTAAATTTTTTGAAATACAATATTGATAACTTTCAATCAATTCTGTAGAAAATGTCCATAAATGATTCAGTTGAAACTTTCTGTTTCATAAAAAACAATTTTTGCTTTTTATTTGTCTTTTGGTGAGCCCAACGTGTTTCGAGTATAAAAAACTCTTCATCAGGGGCGTCATTTTTCAACAAATTAAAGTCTACAAAAGAAAATACATATATACTTCAATTAGTTTGAACTTAAAGCAGTTTTTACACAATTTTGAAAAACATCATATCAAACTTTTAGATCAATTTTAACAAATAAATTGTTTACAAGGCAGTCAGCCTAGTCTATAGGGCAACATCCCATTTTTCAGTACTCATTTTAAATCCATCTCCCACAGGGCTACAAGCTATAGGATTTCGTCAAAAACCAACAATTAAGGTTGATATGCAAATGACCTAAGTCTAGTTTGGGCGTATAGTTTCTTATTAAATTTCGAATGTGGGGTAATGTGCCTTATGTATCCATAGTTGTGGTACACAGAATTGGAGAACGTGGTATAATATCTTAAGCAACTGTGAGTATACGGAGGAAGTGATGAGAGAAACAGGCTAGGAGAGGTGGGTCAAATAGTAGCATTCGGAATGTGAAAAAATGGGCAACCATCTTACCCAGGAACATATATTAGGCTCATGGAATGATCCAATATTAGCAGAGCTGATCCAGGTGTCAAGCGGACACTATGTAGTGCATCTCATGGAAAGAAGACTTTGGTGAAGCCTTGACGGATATGGATATCTAAATGGGATAATGGTATAACCAAGCGGTTATTAAATTAGCTGAGCGGAATAATAAGTGCAAACGAGAGGGTCCAGCCTCTAACTCAAAAGGAACTCACAAGTTCAGTATCCATCTGCATCCAGGAGTAGTCCGAGTACGATCGGGAACCGCACCAGAGTGATGTATTCACTCTGCGTCCCTGTTTATACACTGAAAAGAGGCTGTGAGGTCATTGCGCGCAAGTGTGTGCAACGTCACGAAAAGCGTGACGTCACCCGCGCACGTGCGCCAAGACGTAAACAAACCAAGTAAATACGTTTTAGGGGACCGGGTTGGATTTGAGCCATAAAAGAATTATGAGTGATAAGGATGGTCATGAAGTTGAACAGTATTTGTAAAGACTACGTGATGTAAATCACGATCAGAAGGTAGGTATAAAAGAAAGAGTTAGGCACATAACGAACAATTAAAAACAATGTTATTAGTCCCATAGATTATTGGGTGTGCTTTCTGGTGTTCGTCTAAATGGCAAAAAAATTTGTCTGGCAAGGGAATTATCAGAATGCAGACAGTTTAGATAAATCTAGAGAATGTCATTTACATTTCAATTTGAAAACAGAATATGTACACAAATCTCGAGATGCCAACAGTATAGATATCCTAGGTATACAGACTAGTACATGTAGGAATAATTTATGTTTAGAAAATGAGGTAGCATATAATACACAATATCAGTCACAAATTTCACAATATTAGTCCCAAATTACAATTGTTGTGAGTTTACATGACATGAGTAAACTGTAAATTTATATTTCATACAAAAACCGGGTACAGGTGATCCCTTGTCTAGACAAACAGGTGCTAAAAGTGAATAAAGTTTTAAGGAGTGTCAGGCCAAATCTTGAATTTTGATATTTGCGCTCCTATCATGGAATGAGATGTTTGGGCTCAAAGTATTACAGGGGTAATTTACAAAAAAGGTCCTAAATAGTAATCTTCATTGATTCCAAGTGGAGTCATGGAATCAAGTTTGTTTATCCAAAAAAGTTCTCTTTGGGCCAGAGGTTTTGGAAGGTCCCCACCTCTACTTAGGGGTCGTAGGACTTTGAGTACCACAAATCTCATCTGTGATACATTGGCCCTCATTACGACCCTTGCGGAAAGGGGTTTACGCCGGCGTAAACCATGGCGCACCTTTCCGCCTGACTACGAGTTCCCGTAGCGCCATGGTGATTTTTACGCCTGCTTTTTGCAGGCGGAAAAATCCATGGCGCTACGGGACTTGTTGTTAATTACGCCACCGTAATTTACGGTGGCGTAATTAACGCCTTCCCCACTCCCATTATACCCTATGGGGCAAAAATGGGAATGGGGAAGGGTAAATGGGGATTGGGGACTTACCGCCCCGCCAAGGTCGGAATGGGGCGGTAAGTCCGCCAACCACCATGGCGGAGTTGGCAGCTTTGCGCCATGGACCATGGTGCAAATTGCACCATGGTTCTCCGCCAGGGTCGTAATGAGGGCCATTGTGTTTTTCGTCACGGAAGTTTCTGTACACGGGGGATTTGCAATTTTACGTCCTCACACAAGATTTGTGCTCTGTCCACCTGTCCTTAACCTTTCTGTTTGTTTTGCCTGCGTAGTACATACCACATGGGCAGCGGATTGCATAGATTACGTTCTTTGTATCACATGTAGCAAAGTTCCTTAGCATAATTTTTTTTGCCATTGTGTGGGTGTCTAATATTGTCACCTTTGATCACATTGTTACAATGTTGGCAATGTAGACAGGCGAAAGTGCCTGTTTTTTGTTTGCCGAGGGTCATCTGAGTTGTCTGTTTGGGTTTCTCTGCTTTTGTCTTTTCTTTTTGGGTTTCCTTCCAATAGTGTATTTCTGTGTATTTCTGGCTTGAGAGAAAAGACAAAGGACTAATCCACACACTAAGATACTCGTGTCAAAGCTTCCAGATCAAAAGAATAATACACAAAAATTGGGACCTTATCAAATCCGACAGTACACTATCTGAATTGTTCCCGGACCCACCTATGATGGGCCTATAAAAGAGGCAGAAACTTGAGAGACCATTTGATAAAAGCAGAGAAACCCAAACAGACAACTCAGATGACCCTCAGCAAACAAAAAACAGGCACTTTCGCCTGTCTACATTGCCAACATTGTAACAATGTGATCAAAGGTGACAATATTAGACACCCACACAATGCCAAAAAAATAATGCTAAGGAACTTTGCTACATGTGATACAAAGAATGTAATCTATGCAATCCGCTGCCCATGTGGTATGTACTACGTAGGCAAAACAAACAGAAAGGTTAAGGACAGGTGGACAGAGCACAAATCTTGTGTGAGGACGAAAAATAGCAAATCCCCCGTGTACAGACACTTCTGAGAAGAAAAACACAATGGCCCTCATTACGACCCTGGCGGAAATCGCGGTGCTAAATGTTCCGCGGAGCACGGCGGAAAGCTGCCGATAGCGCCATGGAGGTTGGCGGATTTTCCGCCCCATGCCGACCTTGGCGGGGCGGTAAATCCCCATTCCCCATTTTACCCTTCCCCATTCCCATTTTTGCCCCATAGGGTATAATGGGAGTGGGGAAGGCGTTAATTGCGCCACCGCAAAATACGGTGGCGTAATTAACATCAAGGTCCCGTAGCGCCATGGATTTCTCCGCCCGGAAAAACCAGGCGGAAAACGTTCCATGGCGCTACGGGAACTCGTAGTAGGGCGGACGGGTCCGCCGCGAATAACGCTGGCGTAAACCCACTCCGCCAGGGTCGTAATGAGGGCCAATGTATCACTGACGAGATTTGTGGTACTCGAAGTCCTACGACCCCTAAGTAGAGGTGGGGACCTTCCAAAACTTCTGGCCCAAAGAAAACTTTTTTGGATAAACAAACTTGATTCCATGACTCCACTTGGAATCAATGAAGATTACTATTTAGGACCTTTTTTGTAAATTACCCCTGTAATACTTTGAGCCCAAACATCTCATTCCATGATAGGAGCTCAAATATCAAAATTCAAGATTTGGCCTGACACTCCTTAAAACTTTATTCACTTTTAGCACCTGTTTGTCTAGACAAGGGATCACCTGTACCCGGTTTTTGTATAAAATATAAATGTACAGTTTACTCATGTCATGTAAACTCACAACAATTGTAATTTGGGACTAATATTGTGAAATTTGTGACTGATATTGTGTATTATATGCTACCTCATTTTCTAAACATAAATTATTCCTACATGTACTAGTCTGTATACCTAGGATATCTATACTGTTGGCATCTCGAGATTTGTGTACATATTCTGTTTTCAAATTGAAATGTAAATGACATTCTCTAGATTTATCTAAACTGTCTGCATTCTGATAATTCCCTTGCCAGACACATTTTCTTGCCATTTAGACGAACACCAGAAAGCACACCCAATAATCTATGGGACTAATAACATTGTTTTTAATTGTTCGTTATGTGCC
Source organism: Ambystoma mexicanum (assembly GCF_040938575.1). Taxonomy (NCBI): domain Eukaryota; kingdom Metazoa; phylum Chordata; class Amphibia; order Caudata; family Ambystomatidae; genus Ambystoma; species Ambystoma mexicanum. The sequence continues at coordinate 937,292,586 of NC_090932.1, read as the reverse complement.
TAACTCTTTCTTTTATACATACCTTCTGATCGTGATTTACATCACCTACAGGCCGATTCATGGAATAATTAGCGCGGCGCAAGTGGCCAAAAACGTGCGAATCGCAGTGGAATAGCGAAAATCGCAGTGCAAGTGCGAAAATCGCACGAAAAGCAGCGCACATCGATTCATGGAAGGCCGTGCGCGAGAAAACCATCGGATGTGCGATAATAAAGTGCGCGGCGCACGTTAGCGCACAGGCCATCTAACTGCGTGCGCCAGGTCACAGCGAAAATCGCACAGGCCACAGCGAAAATCGCACATAGCGCGGCGCACGCAACAAAAGTAGGCGGAACACAGGGCGTAACACTCGGAATGGGGAACAACTTGCCAAAATGTGGGCGTCACGGGGGAAGTACAGGGTACTTGTGCGCGGAACGCCCACATGCTCGCCTACAACACGTATTCATGGAATAGAATAGGGCAAAAAAGCGCACGCTCAAACCAGCGCACAGGCACAAACACGACCGCCAGAAGAAAGCAGGCGGTAGCGTCTCTGCGCCTGTAAGAAATGTGCGCCAAAAGGTGCGGCAAAAAATAGCACCTATATACTGCCATGATGAATGTCCCATACTGTGGCCCTCCAGGACAAATGACGTGCAAAGGGGTACCCACAAACACGGACACCCGCTGACAAAAAATACGTGTGCGTGTATACCGGGGTGCGCGGGAAGTCTCACACGCGAATTGGCAGGGCATGTGAATTCCAGGGGTTTGCGGGAAGTTCCACACGCGATTTGTCAGGGTATGTGGATTACAGGGGTGCGCGGGAAGTTCCACACGCGATTTGGCCGTGTACGTGTATTTCAGGGGTGCGCGGGAAGTCCCACACGCGATTTGGCCGGGTACGTGGATTTCAGGGGTGCGCGGGAAGTTCCACACGCGATTTGGCCGTGTACGTGGATTCCAGGGGTGCGCGGGAAGTTCCACACGCGATTTGGCCGGGTACGTGGATTTCAGGGGTGCGCGGGAAGTTCCACACGCGATTTGTCAGGGTACGTGGATTTCAGTGGTGCGCGGGAAGTTCCACACACGATTTGGCCGTGTACGTGTATTTCAGGGGTGCGCGGGAAGTCCCACAGGCGATTTGTCAGGGTACGTGGATTTCAGTGGTGCGCGGGAAGTTCCACACGCGATTTGGCCGTGTACGTGTATTTCAGGGGTGCGCGGGAAGTCCCACACGCGATTTGGCCGGGTACGTGGATTTCAGGGGTGCGCGGGAAGTTCCACACGCGATTTGTCAAGGTACGTGGATTTCAGTTGTGCGCGGGAAATTCTACACGCAATTTGGCTGTGTGCTCCCAGGTATTCCCTGTACGCCCTCCACGGCCCCTGCAGGCAGCACACACCACAGGGGACTACCCTGCACACCTGCTCATGTCACCCAGCACCCCCACCCCCCAGCATCCAGGGGCACCCTCCACCAGGCCCCCACTCATGTCTCCCACCACCCCCACCCCCCAGCCACCATGGGCAGCCCCCACCAGGCCCCCACTCATGTCTCCCACCCACCCCCACCCCCCATCCACCATGGGCAGCCCCCACCAGGCCCCCACTCATGTCCCCTATCACCCCCACCCCCCAGCAGTGCAGGGGCACCCTCCACCAGGCCCCCACTCATGTCCCCCTGCACCCCCACCCCCCAGCAGTGCAGGGGCACCCTCCACCAGGCCCCCACTCATGTCTCCCACCACCCCCACCCCCCAGCAGTGCAGGGGCACCCTCCACCAGGCCCCCACTCATGTCTCCTACCACCCCCAGCCACCAAGGGCACCCTCCACCAGGCCCACACTCATGTCTCCCACCACCCCCACCCCCAGCAGTGCAGGGGCACCCTCCACCAGGCCCCCACTCATGTCTCCCACCACCCCCACCCCCCAGCAGTGCAGGGGCATCCTCCACCAGGCCCCCACTCATGTCTCCCACCACCCCCACCCCCCAGCAGTGCAGGGGCACCCTCCACCAGGCCCACACTCATGTCTCCCACCACCCCCACCCCCCAGCAGTGCAGGGGCACCCTCCACCAGGCCCCCACTCATGTCTCCCACCCACCCCCACCCCCCAGCCACCATGGGCAGCCCCCACCAGGCCCCCACCCATGTCCCCCTGCACCCCCACCCCCCAGCATCCAGGGGCACCCTCCACCAGGCCCCCACTCATGTCTCCCACCACCCCCACCCCCCAGCAGTGCAGGGGCACCCTCCACCAGGCCCCGACTCATGTCTCCCACCACCCCCACCCCCCAGCAGTGCAGGGGCACCCTCCACCAGGCCCCCACTCATGTCTCCCACCACCCCCACCCCCCAGCATCCATGGGCACCCTCCACCAGGCCCACACTCATGTCTACCACCACCCCCACCCCCCAGCCACCAGGGGCACCCTCCACCAGGCCCTCACTCATGTCTCCCACCACCCCCACCCCCCAGCAGTGCAGGGGCACCCTCTACCAGGCCCCCACTCATGTCTCCCACCACCCCCACCCCCCAGCCACCAGGGGCACCCTCCACCAGGCCCACACTCATGTCTCCCACCACCCCCACCCCCCAGCAGTGCAGGGGCAGCCTCCACCAGGCCCCCACTCATGTCTCCCACCACCCCCACCCCCCAGCATCCAGGGGCACCCTCCACCAGGCCCCCACTCATGTCTCCCACCACCCCCACCCCCCAGCATCCAGGGGCACCCTCCACCAGGCCCACCCTCATGTCTCCCACCACCCCCACCCCCCAGCAGTGCAGGGGCACCCTCCACCAGGCCCCCACTCATGTCTCCCACCCCCCACCCCCCAGCAGTGCAGGGGCACCCTCCACCAGGCCCCCACTCATGTCTCCCACCACCCCCACCCCCCAGCAGTGCAGGGGCACCCTCCACCAGGCCCCCACTCATGTCTCCCACCACCCCCACCCCCCAGCCACCAGGGGCAGCCCCCACCAGGCCCCCACTCATGGCCCCTATCACCCCCACCCCCCAGCCACCAGGGGCAGCCCCCACCAGGCCCCCACTCATGTCCCCTATCACCCCCACCCCCCAGCCACCAGGGGCACCCTCCACCAGGCCCCCACTCATGTCTACCACCACCCCCACCCCCAGCCACCAGGGGCACCCTCCACCAGGCCCACACTCATGTCTCCCACCACCCCCACCCCCCAGCAGTGCAGGGGCACCCTCCACCAGGCCCCCACTCATGTCTCCCACCACCCCCACCCCCCAGCCACCAGGGGCACCCTCCACCAGGCCCACACTCATGTCTCCCACCACCCCACCCCCCAGCAGTGCAGGGGCAGCCTCCACCAGGCCCCCACTCATGTCTCCCACCACCCCCACCCCCCAGCATCCAGGGGCACCCTCCACCAGGCCCCCACTCATGTCCCCTATCACCCCCACCCCCCAGCCACCAGGGGCACCCTCCACCAGGTCCCCACTCTTGTCTACCACCACCCCCACCCCCCAGCCAACAGGGGCACCCTCCACCAGGCCCACACTCATGTCTCCCACCACCCCCACCCCCACCCCCCAGCAGTGCAGGGGCACCCTCCACCAGGCCCCCACTCATGTCCCCTATCACCCCCACCCCCCAGCCTCCAGGGGCACCCTCCACCAGGCCCCCACTCATGTCTACCACCCCCCCCCACCCCCCAGCCACCAGGGGCACCCTCCACCAGGCCCACACTCATGTCTCCCACCACCCCCACCCCCCAGCAGTGCAGGGGCACCCTCCACCAGGCCCCCACTCATGACTCCCACCACCCCCACCCCCCAGCCACCAGGGGCACCCTCCACCAGGCCCACACTCATGTCTCCCCCCACCCCCACCCCCAGCAGTGCAGGGGCAGCCTCCACCAGGCCCCCACTCATGTCTCCCACCACCCCCACCCCCCAGCATCCAGGGGCACCCTCCACCAGGCCCCCACTCATGTCTCCCACCACCCCCACCCCCCAGGATCCAGGGGCACCCTCCACCAGGCCCGCACTCATGTCTCCCACCACCCCCACCCCCCAGCAGTGCAGGGGCACCCTCCACCAGGCCCCCACTCATGTCTCCCACCACCCCCATTCCCCAGCATCCAGGGGCACCCTCCACCAGGCCCACACTCATGTCTACCACCACCCCCACCCCCCAGCCACCAGGGGCACCCTCCACCAGGCCCACACTCATGTCTCCCACCACCCCCAGCCCCCAGCAGTGCAGGGGCACCCTCCACCAGGCCCCCACTCATGTCTCCCACCACCCCCACCCCCCCGCCACCAGGGGCACCCTCCACCAGGCCCACACTCATGTCTCCCACCACCCCCACCCCCCAGCAGTGCAAGGGCAGCCTCCACCAGGCCCCCACTCATGTCTCCCACCAGCCCCACCCCCGTCATCCAGGGGCACCCTCCACCAGGCCCCCACTCATGTCTCCCACCACCCCCACCCCCCAGCATCCAGGGGCACCCTCCACCAGGCCCACACTCATGTCTCCCACCACCCCCACCCCCCAGCAGTGCAGGGGCACCCTCCACCAGGCCCCCACTCATGTCTCCCACCACCCCCACCCCCCAGCAGTGCAGGGGCACCCTCCACCAGGCCCCCACTCATGTCTCCCACCACCCCCACCCCGCAGCCACCAGGGGCAGCCCCCACCAGGCCCCCACTCATGGCCCCTATCACCCCCACCCCCCAGCCACCAGGGGCACCCTCCACCAGGCCCACACTCATGTCTCCCACCCCCCCCACCCCCCAGCAGTGCAAGGGCAGCCTCCACCAGGCCCCCACTCATGTCTCCCACCAGCCCCACCCCCGTCATCCAGGGGCACCCTCCACCAGGCCCACACTCATGTCTCCCACCACCCCCACCCCCCAGCAGTGCAAGGGCAGCCTCCACCAGGCCCCCACTCATGTCTCCCACCAGCCCCACCCCCGTCATCCAGGGGCACCCTCCACCAGGCCCCCACTCATGTCTCCCACCACCCCCACCCCCCAGCATCCAGGGGCACCCTCCACCAGGCCCCCACTCATGTCTCCCACCACCCCCACCCCGCAGCCACCAGGGGCACCCTCCACCAGGCCCGCACTCATGTCTCCCACCACCCCCACCCCCCAGCAGTGCAGGGGCACCCTCCACCAGGCCCCCACTCATGTCTCCCACCACCCCCATTCCCCAGCATCCAGGGGCACCCTCCACCAGGCCCACACTCATGTCTACCACCACCCCCACCCCCCAGCCACCAGGGGCATCCTCCACCAGGCCCACACTCATGTCTCCCACCACCCCCAGCCCCCAGCAGTGCAGGGGCACCCTCCACCAGGCCCCCACTCATGTCTCCCACCACCCCCACCCCCCAGCCACCAGGGGCACCCTCCACCAGGCCCACACTCATGTCTCCCACCACCCCCACCCCCCAGCAGTGCAAGGGCAGCCTCCACCAGGCCCCCACTCATGTCTCCCACCAGCCCCACCCCCGTCATCCAGGGGCACCCTCCACCAGGCCCCCACTCATGTCTCCCACCACCCCCACCCCCCAGCATCCAGGGGCACCCTCCACCAGGCCCACACTCATGTCTCCCACCACCCCCACCCCCCAGCAGTGCAGGGGCACCCTCCACCAGGCCCCCACTCATGTCTCCCACCACCCCCACCCCCCAGCAGTGCAGGGGCACCCTCCACCAGGCCCCCACTCATGTCTCCCACCACCCCCACCCCGCAGCCACCAGGGGCAGCCCCCACCAGGCCCCCACTCATGGCCCCTATCACCCCCACCCCCCAGCCACCAGGGGCAGCCCCCACCAGGCCCCCACACATGTCCCCTATCACCCCCACCCCCCAGCCACCAGGGGCACCCTCCACCAGGCCCCCACTCATGTCTACCACCACCCCACCCCCCAGCCACCAGGGGCACCCTCCACCAGGCCCACACTCATGTCTCCCACCACCCCCACCACCCAGCAGTGCAGGGGCACCCTCCACCAGGCCCCCACTCATGTCTCCCACCACCCCCACCCCCCAGACACCAGGGGCACCCTCCACCAGGCCCACACTCATGTCTCCCACCACCCCCACCCCCCAGCAGTGCAGGGGCAGCCTCCACCAGGCCCCCACTCATGTCTCCCACCACCCCCACCCCCCAGCATCCAGGGGCACCCTCCACCAGGCCCCCACTCATGTCTCCCACCACCCCCACCCCGCAGCATCCAGGGGCACCCTCCACCAGGCCCACACTCATGTCTCCCACCACCCCCACCCCCCAGCAGTGCAGGGGCATCCTCCACCAGGCCCCCACTCATGTCTCCCACCGCCCCCACCCCCCAGCATCCAGGGGCACCCTCCACCAGGCCCACACTCATGTCTACCACCACCCCCACCCCCCAGCCACCAGGGGCACCCTCCACCAGGCCCACACTCATGTCTCCCACCACCCCCACCCCCCAGCAGTGCAGGGGCACCCTCCACCAGGCCCCCACTCATGTCTACCACCACCCCCACCCCCCAGCCACCAGGGGCACCCTCCACCAGGCCCACACTCATGTCTCCCACCACCCCCACCCCCCAGCAGTGCAGGGGCACCCTCCACCAGGCCCCCACTCATGTCTCCCACCACCCCCACCCCCCAGCCACCAGGGGCACCCTCCACCAGGCCCACACTCATGTCTCCCACCACCCCCACCCCCCAGCTACCAGGGGCAGCCTCCACCAGGCCCCCACTCATGTCTCCCACCACCCCCACCCCCCAGCCACCAGGGGCACCCTCCACCAGGCCCACACTCATGTCTCCCACCACCCCCACCCCCCAGCAGTGCAGGGGCACCCTCCACCAGGCCCCCACTCATGTCTCCCACCACCCCCACCCCCCAGCCACCAGGGGCACCCTCCACCAGGCCCACACTCATGTCTCCCACCACCCCCACCCCCCAGCAGTGCAGGGGCAGCCTCCACCAGGCCCCCACTCATGTCTCCCACCACCCCCACCCCCCAGCATCCAGGGGCACCCTCCACCAGGCCCTCACTCATGTCCCCTATCACCCCCACCCCCCAGCCACCAGGGGCACCCTCCACCAGGCCCCCACTCATGTCTCCCACCACCCCCACCCCCCAGCATCCAGGGGCACCCTCCACCAGGCCCACACTCATGTCTCCCACCACCCCCACCCCCCAGCAGTGCAGGGGCACCCTCCACCAGTCCCCCACTCATGTCTCCCACCACCCCCACCCCCCAGCCACCAGGGGCAGCCCCCACCAGGCCCCCACTCATGGCCCCTATCACCCCCACCCCCCCCGCCACCAGGGGCAGCCTCCACCAGGCCCCCACTCATGTCTCCCACCACCCCCACCCCCCCAGCCACCAGGGGCAGCCCCCACCAGGCCCCCACTCATGTCCCCCTGCACCCAGGTCCTCACAATCACCAACCATGTGCGTAATGGTCAGCCTCCACAGCCAAAAGGCCCTACCAAGTAACCCATTCACCCACATGGAAATGAAAATTACATGTTACACCTCCAACGTACATAAAGCAAATGAACCCATGTCTGTCACACACAATGGTTGCAAATGAATTTGAAAACACCCAACATGACATGCATGAAAGCAATGAGATGATACCACACAGTGAAGTATGAAAACAAAAATGTATTAAAAAAATATGAATGCAAATGAAATGAAACAAACTACAATGCCAATGGAAAAAAAGAAAAGGTGCATGTCCGTCCCAAAAAATGAAAAACACCAAATCCAAAAAAAATGTACTTCAAAGTCACATTAAAAATGAAATCAATCCGACAGAAAAAAAATAAAATCCAAACACCATTGCTCCATGGAGAAGAAAAAATAAAATTAAAAAATAAAACAATCCAATGAAGAACTATGTACAAAATATCCAAGGGTCCATGAGCCCAACTGAACAAAGGAAACCTACAAAAAACCCTAACAAAAATGCAACTATATACAAAAAGTGGAGCTGTGTCCGTCGACTCCAAATCATAAGAATAAACAAATGAAACCTAAAACTAAAGAACTATATACAAAGGCGGCGGGCAAGTCCAGCGGCTCACTCCGTAGTGTTCCGGGCCAGGGCATCATCAAACTCCTCGTCTATGTCCCGGAGGCGGTCCTGTTCCATGGCCCCGAGGGTCCGCAGGGACGACGCCATCTGCTCCTCCAACCCCCTGCGGATTGCCTCGAGGCACTCGGCCCGCCTCAGGGCCCTCCGCATGGAGTTCTCCGCCCTGACCATCGTGAGCCGCTCCTCTTCTGCCCGCCGCCGCTCCGCACCTATCTGCTGGCCCAACCGCAGCCACACGGAAGACACTTCCTGTCCTGGGTCCTCCTGCCCTCCGGCCGATGCCTGCCCCTCCGATGTTGATGGCCTCGAGCCATGATGCCTCCCACGTTGTCTCTGCTGCTGCCTCCGACGCAACTGCCTCTGCCAGCACGACGGCATCCAGGCTGATGGAATCCACCGACGCCGTCGTGCACGTGCCCTGCCTGATGATGCCGGCACATCCTCCATCTGCTGGGGTACAGTTGCTGTGGTGTCCACCCCTGCTTGACCTCTGACTCCCGACTGTGGCAGGGATGGGATCCCCACTGAGCTGGCTGCATAGGGCAGGGCAGGTCCACAGGGGGCCCTGGTGGCATCTGGGCCGGAAGACGGCAAGGAGAACGACTGGCGTATAGCCTCCACAGAGGAGGAGAGGGCCGCCAGATTGGCCGACACATGCAGGAAACCCCCGAACATGGAAGATCCCAATTGGGCCAAGTCGGCACGGTGCTCTTCGTGATGATGTGCGTGCTCCTCCCGGGAAGCACGCACGTCATCACAAATTGCACCCGCGCGCATTGCAACCCCAACCAGGACCTTCTCCATACGGACACGGGTCCCCTCGTCCGCAGGTGGAGGGGAGTCAGGTGACATGGACATCTCCTCTACCTGCGGACGGGCCTGGGACGGGGCAACCCTGCTGGTGCATGGTGGTGCACTCACAGGGTCAGGGACAGCGACATGCACAGGCCCCTCCACGGTGACCTGTGCTGCCTCCTGCCCCTGGCCCTGGACTGCACCACTTGCACCAGCAGGGATGCCCCCACCAGGCCCCATGTGTGCCCCCGTGGCGGCCTCCTCCTCCTCTGTGGAAACCACCAACCTGGATGGCTCCTCACCGTCTTCCACCGTAGCAGGCCCCTGTGGGGGCTCACCCACCCCTTCCGCTGCAGCCGTGGGGGCATCCCCGCCGCCTTGCTCCACAGCGCCGTCTCCACCCTCTTCTTCACTAGCCGCTGCGTAGAGGGAGACAAAGAACACAAGCATCAGGGTACTGTACAATGGTCCCCTAGACAGGAAGCAATAGCAGATGAGTACCACTGTCAAAGTACACTTCCATCATGTCCCTCCACAACACATGGGTCAGTCGAGGCAAAACACACACAGTAACAGGCATGGTGCATGCCATGGACATTTCCATACATGTCCAATGGACTCTTGAAACATACAATGATATGGAACTCACATGCATCATGGGTCATGCCTATCACATGCACACACGTCACCTCAGTCACATCCATCTGGCCCCATACACCCCAAACACAGCGGATACAAGGGTAACTAGGCTGCATCAGTGAATCTGTGCATTGTCACACACATGTGTCATGCATCCATGGCATGCACAAGTCACAGACACGCAGGTCAGGCACACAGACATGGCTACCATATATGTACCTGCCATCAGCACCCATCCCTCACCCCCACCCATGTCCAGGAACAGAGACTGGCATGCTCTCATGTCTAAAATCTGCATAGGGCTCCCCATGTGGCATTTAAACACATGCAACAACCATGTGGTTCACACATCACTGGTCGCACATGCATTACCATGATGGCCCTGCACACATACATGCATACATGGCCTATGTCACACATACAGGCAAGTATCAGAGAACCAGCACACCGCAACATGCCCTGTCTCACACAGCAATGCTTGGACACTTACTGCTCAACTCCAGACGGGTCTCCCTCTCAAGGATCTGGGCGTGGAGCGCTGGGCGTACGCGTTCCAGGACCCTCATCTGGATGGAACTCATGCGGCCCCGGCCCCCCTCCACGAGGCGCCGGGCCTTCATGAGGGTCCTGGACCTCAAGTCCTCCCAGCGCTTCTTGATCTTCTGGACGTCGCGGGTTGCCACCCCCTCCGCGTTGATGGCAACCACACAGTCGGCCCAGATCCTCTCCCGTCCTTCCTTGTTGGCGCGGGACGATCCAAAGAGGGCATCATACTGCCCCAGGACATGCTCCACCACTTCGGTGGCAGTGAAGCTGGTGCCCCTCTGCCCCTCTGGCCTGGGGTTGCCACTGGTGCCAGATGTGGAAGTGCCCGACGTGGCAACCCCAGAGGCAGGTGTGGGTGGGCAACTGGGTCCTGGGGCTGGGCTGTGGAGCGATGTAATCCCAGTCGGGAGTCTTCAGTTCCAGTAGGGGTGGACACAGCAACTGGACCCCTGCAGATGGCTGATGTGCAGGCACCAAATGGCAGGGCACGGTGGCAGCAGGCAGGCAGGCGGGCAGCAGCAGATGGCACGTGGGAGGCTGCTCGGGGCACTGGGGGGCAGTAATTCGGCCTTCTGGGCAGGAGCGTGGTCTTCCGTGTGTTTTCACGTGGCCAGCTTGATACAGAGTGATTTGGCACGTGAAAATCCTGCACGTCAGCGTGAAATTCGAGGAAAGGCCCTTAGCGCGTAAGCGCGTCAGCACGCATACGTGATTCTATTGGACCAAAGGCCCTCAGCGCGTAAGCCCGTCTGTGACGTGACCCGCACGGGTGTTACCCACACAGCACGTGATGACAGAGCACACGTGGAAAGACTGCACGTCAGAGTGTCATCGCGTGTAATTGGACAGCACGTCAGAGTGTCATCGCGTGTAATTGGACGAAAGTGCGCGTACACGCGATTGGCCTATGTACGTGTATATCAGGGGTGCGCGGGCACTTACACACGCAAGTACGTCAGCGCACCTGTATCCCGGGGTGCGCGGGAATTTCCACACGCTATTGGACTGGGTACTGGATTTCAGGGGTGCGCGGGTCACACGCTCGCCTACAACACGCGCAACGCATAAATTTGCGTGCTAACAAAATAACAAGCTCAGACCCAGGATGAACATACCGTTCCTAGCAGCAGTGGGCGTGGGCTACCAAAGGAGGAGGAGGAGGATAGTCAGGGCCAGAATATTCACACCCAGAACCAGCCTTTTCGGGATGCCTGATGACCAGGTGTATGGGAGGTACAGGTTTCCACCACACATAATACTGGACCTGGTGAGTGAGTGGGAGGATGACCTCACATCACCCACCCTGTGCTCCCAAGCACTCAGCCCCCTGGAGAAGGTCCTCAATGTACTGCACTTCTTAGCCACTGGATCATTTCAGCGGACAAGTGCCATAGTGGGTGGGGTATCACAGGCCACCCAGTCACGCTGCCTACACCAGGTCTTGAACATCATCACTGCACGCCCATCAGTCCGCAGGCACATATACCTGCCCAGAACACCTGCAGAAAGACATGCTGCCGCCCTGGATTTTTACGGTGTGGCACGATTCCCCAAAGTGCTAGGTGCCATCGACTGCACCCATGTGGCTCTACGTCCCCCCAGGGCATCAGAGCACATCTATAGGAACCGCAAGCACTGGCATTCCATCAACGTGCAGGTAGTATGTAATGCCAAGGGAATCATCACCTCAGTATATGCCAACTATCCCGGGTCCACCCACGACAGCTTCATTTACCGTATGTCCACCCTAAGCCGGGACCTAGAAGCTGGGCGGCATGGCGATACATGGCTGCTTGGTGAGTATGAATGCCACTGCACATGCATGCATGTCAGATACTGAGCAAGGTCACAACCCCACCAATGATACCAATCACCACCTCCACACGGGACAGTGCCTACCCTCTCAGCCCCCACATGATGACGCCAATTCGGAACCCCACCACGCCACCCCAGGTAAGATATAACACAGCCCACATTAAAACCCGGGGCATAGTGGAGCGCACATTCGGAGTGCTAAAGTCACGCTTTCGCTCCCTTGACCGTTCTGGCGGGCAGCTGTTGTACGCTCCCCCAGTAGTGTGCAGGATCATAGTGGCAGCATGTGTCCTGCACAACGTTGCAACACGCCGGGCCTGGCCGTGGACATGGTGGTGGCCCCACATCCCCAACCACATGCACAGCCGCTGCGCATGGGAGGGGAAAGGGCACGGGGGGAGGCAGCCCGTACACAGCTAGTGGCTAATTACTTCACATAGAAATCACACCCCTGTGGAGTGCACACTGCCCTGGCACATTCCCTCTGACAATCAATGATGACTCAACCTGACACTGATCCTGAATGTCTGGAGAATCAACCGTGAAAACCATATCAGCCTGAGATTGTTCACCTGGAAGTGTTACAATGTGTGCATCCCTACCCACACAGACACCACCAATGCAGTTTTGTGAAGAAACACATTCAAGCAGCTAAAATGAATACCCACTTGCAAAATGCAACAAGAGGACAGTGCCATGTCAGCCAACCCATCCCCAGCACCGCCACACGACACACCGTGCCATGTCATGGCATTTACAGGTAAACAAAGTAATCCCCACAACATGACACTAGTGTCACAATGGACAGTGTCCCTAACTGAAACTTGCAACACCTGAAATGCTCACAGTAATGCAGGACCAACAACAAACTTGAGCAGGTACTACCATTAACATGACATCACAAATGTAATAAATTAGTAGTCTCACCACCTGGAAATGCCTGCACTCCCACCACTACCAACTGTGCAGTGTTGGCGCCATGTAGAGTTGTAGGTGCACTGCTGCCAACATGGACCCCATCTCCAAACTAGAGGGCCTTGTGTAGACATGAGGAAGGGACCTGCAAATTGGGAGGTAGACACAGATGATGAGTTACACATCAATGCAACATGCAGTGTACAACACAACAGCAATATGCACTAGGAATGTATACACAGTATTGACTAGACTACCCACACATGTAGTGGGAGTCCAATGTCACCATGTACGTCAATGTCACTTGGGCACACCCTTTGCAAGCCCATGGAAACGGGAAGCAGGAGGGGTGTGTGTGACTCAAACCCAAGCATCTGAACCAAATACATGACAAGCCTGCATGTGCCCAGCCACAATGCAGCGTATGCCCACAGGAACCACGGAAGGCAACAAATTGTCCCCAAAAAATTGGGAAAAAAAAAAAAATATAGAAATAAAAATAAAAATAAAAATAAAAATAAAAAAAAATAAAAAATGGCCATTGATGGGCCCGGGGGGGTTAGGGAGGCCACCCAGGAGGTCCGAGGACAGGGTGCACACCAAAACCCACCTGTGTGGATCCTGGGAAAAAAAAACACCTCCATGGGCTCATGGCCCACACGGCTACCCTATTGTGGGAGTATCACTGCTGTCGCTATTATCACCCTGTGCAGCTGCATCCGGAGGTGGTTGCACTATGGGAGGCAGCCCACGCAAGGCCCTAGTCTGCTCCTCCATGGCTGCAAGCATGCGGGTGTGGTAGGTCTCGTTCTGGAGGATGAGTGTGCGGAGGTCCCCATGCAACAACTCACGGGATGCCCGGACCTCCGCCCTCGTAGCCTGCATCTCAGCTGAGAGCGTACGGGTGAGACGCTCCAGCTGCTGTTCTGTCCTTTGGTGTGTTGAAGCCTCAAGCTCAACAAGAGTCGTCCTGAGGTGAAGGAGCTCCTGCCTCAGGGCTTCCCTGTGGCCCTGGGACTCTATGGAGATGGCCTCCTGCAGAGTCGCCAGTGCCGCCCGCCTGTCCCTGTTGGACGCCAACATGTCCTCCCTGTGTGACTGGCAGATGGAGTCGGTTGCCTGCTGTAGTCGCTCCATCAGCCTTTCAGGGGGGACAATGGAAGTGGCCACCCTATCCATGGCCTGAGCCATCATCTCGGATGATGCTGCCTGTTGGGTTGCCATACCGTAAATGGATTGCCCCCATGCGGTATTGCCAGGTGGCGTACGGCCACCACGTCGGCGGGCACCACACCTGTCTGGGTCAAGGCGAACTGCGCCTTGCTGTGCCGGCACTGCCTGAGGCTGCAGGACTGCATTCCCCCTCTGATCTGCTGGCCCAGGAACAGGATCAGATGTCGCGGAGTGTGACCCTGCATCCGTAACCACCAAAGGCGTAGCTGCCAACACTGACATCCCCATTGAGGGTTCAGACCCTGGTGCAGGTGGGTGGGACAGAACAGAATCCCTCCCTGGAACACTCACCTGCGACGGCACGTAGGTCTCATCATCCGAATCAACACCTGAGTACAGCTCGGGGGAGGTGCAGCCAGAGACACCCCTTGAGAGCACGACCTGCAGCACTTGTGGGTTCTCACCCACCACCACACCACGTCCCTCACTGGTGGTTGGTCGGCCCTCGGACCCTTCCTGGGTCTGCACCATCTCCACAACCCCAGCAGTATCAGGTGCGTCTTCCCCTGCAAAGACATAAAAACAAAGAAATGGAAACAGGCATTAGCACCATGGCACACAATGAGGGCTGAGAAGCAAGAGAACCAGTACTTGATTGACACATGTCCCACATGACTAAAACCCTCCCATGCATGCACCCTCACTGCGTATGAAGGGGAGGCAAATGGCACACATTGATGACACCAAGATGGAAGATGAACACATTTTCTGCATGCTGCCTGGCAGTGGCATCACACATTGGCCTGTGATTGCCAGGTGAAACACACATGCCATCACACAGATGGCATGTACCATTGCTATTGAGTGAAGATGGAGAGGAGGGCAGCACCTATTCATTCAGTCCAGTTCCCGCATGTAATAGCTTTTCTAATTCAAACAGGTCAGATTTTTCACCTGGAGCTGCCAGTCCAAAATGGTCCAATTGCACAGGGACATGTGTGAACAAATGATATCCAGGTAACAAAGTCACTCCACTTTACCATAGCCATGTCAGACATGTGACTAGAGGACTGCGAAATGCCTAGTAAAAGTGGTGCAATGCAAACAATCTGACTGAATGAACAGTGAAAAATAAGCAACAATGTTGTGGCAAGGTGACACTTCAAGGGCAACTGGCGTGCAGTTGGGCTACATGTCTACTGTTTGCAGAAGGGATACTGCTATGGCCAAATGCAGCTGCGCAGGATGTATTGCATGAAGCACATGGCTGACCCATACGACTGAGGCGCACACACTCTCACCTGGCACACAAACAGAAGCCCTCACACACACACCATGCACATGGATGACACACACATGCATGTGCACTCACCGGACAATGCCTCGTAATCAGGCAGATCTCCCACGCCTTGGATCTGTTCCTCCGTGACGTAGGTCCCAGCGACTGACTCATGTGGAGTGAGTTCCATGTCTACTACTGGAGACCCACCTCCAGTCACTAGAGTTGCGGCATGACTTGAGGCCAGCTTACTCTTTGCCCTGCGCTTTAGGTCATTCCAGCGCTTATAGCAATCATTGGCTGTGCGCCTCACGATTCCAAGGGCACTTACGATGTCCGCAACGGTCTGCCAGTGTGCCTGGCGTTGTGCAGGTGTGGTCTTGGATCCTGCAACAATGACCATCTCGTTATCATGTGCGGACACATACTCGACAAGTGCATTCAGTTCGTCATCCGTGAAGCTGGGCTTCCTCGACGGGCCGGACTGTGTAGCCGTGTCTGGGGCATCAGCCTGTGCCGGACGAGCACTCTTCCTCTTCCGCTTGGAAGGTGGTGGTGATCCTGAGTGTCCAGCGCCGCTCTGGACACTAGGGGCAGGAGCCCTGGTGGACTCTGTATCAGGAGTGTGGGATTGCACACTCAGCATGGGAGTTGGTGCAGGCATTGGCTCAAGTGTAATGGTGTCAGGGGGAATGTCAGCAGGATGGACTAGGACCGACACTGTCCTGGCTGGGTGTGTGAGAGCTGGGGTGGATGGAGCCGCAGCTGCCCCTGCAGCCTCTCCGCCCTGCCTACTTGGGGCAGCAGATGACCTTGCTGCCCCAGATGCACGTGGCATGATGACATCAACGTGCACCAGCGCACGTGTCATAGGCCTGCTGACCTGGAAGTCAGCCATGGAGTCAGCCAGGTCTGGTGCCACAATGGGCTGGTCCAACAAGGGCTGAGCATGGATGGTGTCAGCCACATCAGCCTCAACGGGAGGGGGGGGGATTATGGGTGCCCTTGACTGGTCCTCCACACATGGGGGGACAGGCTCACCCTGCAAGTAACGACCACGTCCCCTACCGGATCCACCACGGCCACCACTTGTGGCTCTTCCACCTTTGCCACCCTTACGGAATCCTCGCCTCCCAGCCATGGCACTGATGTTAATGTGCGTATGGGAGTGGCTGTAAACTATTGTCCTGGGCAATTGGGGGTCAAAGGGGTTGGGTACCAGATGGTAATTGTACCCTAGTGCTCTAGCAAGGCTGAATGTAACCCCTGGGGAAAGATGACGGGTCACGCTACGCACAGGAGCCCCAAAAAAGGGAGATGACGTGCACGCAACCCCTCCTAGACCACGTGTGCAGAAAGAAAAACCTGCACTACGCTGTGGCACCCAGTAACACAAGAATGAACGTATGCGTGTCACACGCAGCCTAGAATGACCTCTGAAGGGGTAGGCTACACACGGGGCAAGCACAGATGTTAGATACGTGCGTGACTCACCGTCTGCCAGGTAAAAGAGCGTGAAAAAGGAGCGCGTTTGGTTGGCAACACCCCCGCCAAAAGAAGATTTGTACGCTGTCTGAGGAGATAGGACAACAGTAGAAGGGAACACTATTTGAGGGAACAGGCCCAGGTAAACCAGTAAAAGAGAAAAAAGAGAAAAAGCTGTCAGAGGTAACAGGGAATACGAACTTGAAACGCTGTGAAGTAAATCGCGTGTGAAACGACAAGAAGTACAGAATTCACCCACTCGCTCTCCACGAAAAGCACGTACAAGGAAATGGTGTTCTACACGTACCTTTTATACAGGCCCACACGTCCAGCGTCACTTACGCGGCGTGTACGCGCTAGGGCCATTTCCACCAATTACACGCTTTGTCACTTCTGCGTGTAGGCCCATTCCCACCAATTACACGCTTTGACACTCGGACGCGTCTTTAATTTTTTTAACACGCAACATTTTCAAACGTGTGCCCAATTCAACGTGCACGTGACTTCATAGACGCGCATACGCTGGTGACGCGTTTACGCGCTAAGGGCCTTTGGTCCAATGACATCGCATATGCGTGCTGCCGTGCATACGCGCATGGCCCTTTCCTCGTATTACACGCGGACATGCAGTTTTTCACGCGCGCTGAAATGCGCATGCACGTCTGTACGCGTCACGTCACAGGGGCGCTTGCGCTTGAGGGGCCTTCTGGCCAATGAAAATGCGTATGCGTGCAGACGCGCTTACGCGCTAAGGGCCTTTCCTCGAATTACACGCCGACGTGCAGATTTTTCACGTGCCAAATCACTCCGTATCAAGCTGGCCACGCGTATGCACACGGAAGACCACGCTCCTGCCCAGAAGGCCGAACTACTGCCCCCCAGAGCCCCGAGCACGCTCCCACCTGCCATCTGCTGCTGCCTGACTGCCTGCTGCCCACGTGCACTGCCATTTGCTGCCTGCACATCAGCCAGGGGTGCTGTTGCTGTGACCACCCCTGCTGGAACCGAAGACTCCCGACTGGGATTCCATCGCTCCACAGCCCAGCCCCAGGACCCAGTTGCCCACCCACTCCTGCCTCTGGGGTTGTCATGTCGGGGCAAACACCATCTGTGACCACTGACAACCCCCGGCCAGAGAGGCAGAGGGGCACCAGCTTCAGTGCCACCGAAGTTGGTGTCCTGGTGGAGCAAGTCCTGGGGCAGTATGATGCCCTCTTCGGAAGTTCCCGCGCCGACAAGGAAGGACGGACTCGGATCTGGACTGACATCGTGACTGCCATCAACGCGGAGGGGGTGGCAGTCCGCGACTTACAACATGTCAGGAAGCGCTGGGAGGACTTCAGGTCCAGGACCCTGAACAAGGCCCGGCGCCTCTTGAAGGCAGTGGATGCCAAGGGGCGCCGGGGCCACTTGTCGGAAGAACAGATGAGGGTCCTGGAACGCATATCCCCAGCGCTCCACGTCCAGGTCCTAGAGAAGCAGACCCGTCTGGAGTCGAGCGGTGAGTGTACATGCATCCTGATTGTGAGCAGTGCGTGTGGTGATTATTCGGTAGTGTGCAGGTGGCACATCTGTTTGTATGGGGTCGAGTATGGGTGGGGGTGTACAGGGCCGTGGGGCTGACACATGCGAGGGCTGTAATGTGTGAGACATGGATGGTGCTTGTGTGTGTAGGCTTGCATGCCAAATGCAGTTGTGTGGGCACACATGTTTGGATGAATGTGTATGTACGTAGACATGTCCGTGATGTCACGCATGTATGTTGTTTTCGGCTGCATGTATCAGCACTGTGTACATGTGCATGTGTGTGTATTTGACAAGGGTGCAACAGTGATGCAACATGGATGCATGTGACAGCGGTATGTGGAAGCCTGATTGGCAGATGTGACATGGATGCCCGTCTGAACAGTGCGACACTTGGCAGAGGTGTACACATGCATGCAAGTGTGGTGGTGTGTGTACATGTGTGGTGCACTTCCTGTGTTGCATGTGATGTCGGGCTCACCTTTGGCTGCTCATGCTGTTGTATGTGTAGGGATGGTGGTGGCAGTTGCGATATGGCTGTGGTATGGCTCATGTGTGCGAGTTGTAATGACATGTGTGTTGGGGATTGTGATGACATGTCTGAGGTTTTCCAATGCCACTCATGTGACACTGTCATGTGTGTATGTGTCCATTGTACAGTGTCCTGATGCCTGTGTTTTGTTTCTCCCTGTCTGCAGCGTCAACTGATGAAGAGGGCGGAGATGGTGCTGTGGAGCACAGCGGCGGGGATCCCACCGCCAGCCGGAGACGCAAGGCCCGGCTCCCCTCCCGTGTTGTCATCTCGTCGGGGAGTGAGGAGTCCGGTGCCGCGTCCCAGGCCGCAGCTGCCGGGGGGAGGTCCAAGAGGCGGAGGTTGGAGTTGGACTCCTCGGCAGCAGAAGGGGCAGCTGGGACCCCACAGGGCCCAACAGGGGAAGATGGCACGGAGTCATCCAGGTTGGTGGGGGGTTTGGTGGAGGAGGAGGCCGTGCAAGCACCAGAGACGGGGTCTGGAGGTGGGGATCCCACTGGTGCTAGTGGTGCAGTGCAGGGACAGGATGCAGCACAGGCCGCCGCGGAGGTGCCTGTGTGCAATCCTGTCCCCGATCCTGTCCCTGCATCATCTTGCACCAGCAGGGATGCCTACGTCCAGACCCGTTTTCAGGCAGGGGATGAGCTGACGTCAACTGGCCTTCCTCTGCCTGCGGACGTGGCTATCCAGGTCCGGGTTGAGCCTGTCCTGGCTGGTGTGGCGTTGCGTCAACGGGCCATGCGAGGTGACCTGCAGTCTTTTCATGGAGAGACTGCACGTCATCTCGAATGGCTCGTTGACCACGTCAGCCTGCTGGGACAGGTCACCCAGGCCGGATTCCTCCGTCTGATGGGGCTTGCTCCGACCCCCTCCTCAACTGGACCCCCTACGCGCCAGTCGCCCTCTGTGCCATCTTCCCACCCATCAGTCACCTGGGTGCCCTGTGGAGCTGCCTCTGACGGTGCGGCCAGGCTGGTGGAGGAGGCATCCCTGCCACAGTCGGGAGTCGGACGTCCAGCAGGGGTGGCCACATCTACGACTGCACCCCAGCCGGCGGAGGATGTGCAGGCAGCAGGAGGCAGTGCACGGGCAGAGGCAGAGCAGCAGCAGCAACATGGTGGGAGCCATGAAGGCTCGGGGCCTTCGACATCGGAGGGGCAGGCATCGGCCGGAGGGCAGGAGGACCCAGGACAGAGAGTGTCTTCCGTGTGGCAGCGGTTGGGCCACGCCATAGATGCGGAGCGGCGGCGGGCGGAAGAGGCGCGGCTCACAATGGTCAGGGCGGAGAACTCCATGCGGAGGGCCCTGAGGCGGGCCGAGTGCCTCGAGGCAATCCGCAGGGGGTTGGAGGAGGACACGGCGTCGTCCCTGTGGACCCTCGGGGCCATGGAACAGGACCGCCTCCGGGACATCGAACAGGAGTTCGATGATGCCCTGGCCCGGAACACCACGGAGTGAGCCGCTGGACTTGCCCGCCGCCTTTGTATATAGTTCTTTAGTTTTAGGTTTCCTTTGTTTGTTCTTATGATTTAGAGTCGACGGACACTGCTCCACTTTTTGTATATAGTTGCATTTTAGTTAGGGTTTTTTGTAGGTTTCCTTTGTTCAGTTGGGCTCATGGACCCTTGGAAGTTTTGTACATAGTTCTTCATTGGATTGATTTTATTTTTGATTTGACTTTGGACAACATTTTTTTGGATTAGGATTTGGTGTTTTTATTTTTTTAAACGGACATGCAGCTTATCTTTTTTTCATTGCCATTGTAGTTTGTTTCATTTCGTTTGCATTCTTATTTTTTTTAATACAATTTTGTTTTCATACTTCACTGTGTGGTATCATCTCATTGGTTTCATGCATGTCATGTTGGGTGTTTTCCCATTCAATTGCAACCATTGTGTGTGACGGACATGGGTTCATTAGCTTTATGAACATTGGGGGTGTAACATGTAATTTCCATTTCCATGTGGGTGAATGGGTTACTTGGTAGGGTTTTTTGGCTGTGGAGGCTGACCATAACGCACATGATTGGGGATTGTGAGGACCTGGTGGAGGCTGCCCATGGTGGCTGGGGGGTGGGGGTGCAGGGGGACATGAGTGGGGGCCTGGTGGGGGCTGCCCATGGTGGCTGGGGGGTGGGGGTGGTGGGAGACATGAGTGGGGGCCTGGTGGAGGGTGCCCCTGCACTGCTGGGGGGTGGGGGTGGTGGGAGACATGAGTGGGGGCCTGGTGGAGGGTGCCCCTGCACTGCTGGGGGGTGGGGGTGGTCGGAGACATGAGTGTGGGCCTGGTGGAGGGTGCCCCTGTTGGCTGGGGGGTGGGGGTGGTGGGAGACATGAGTGGGGGCCTGGTGGAGGGTGCCCCTGCACTGCTGGGGGGTGGGGGTGGTGGGAGACATGAGTGTGGGCCTGGTGGAGGGTGCTCCTGGTGGCTGGGGGGTGGGGGTGGTGGTAGACATGAGTGTGGGCCTGGTGGAGGGTGCCCCTGGTGGCTGGGGGGTGGGGGTGGTGGGAGACATGAGTGGGGGCCTGGTGGAGGGTGCCCCTGCACTGCTGGGGGGTGGGGGTGGTGGGAGACATGAGTGGGGGCCTGGTGGAGGATGCCCCTGGTGGCTGGGGGGTGGGGGTGGTGGGAGACATGAGTGGGGGGCTGGTGGAGGGTGCCCCTGCACTGCTGGGGGGTGGGGGTGGTGGGAGACATGAGTGGGGGCCTGGTGGAGGGTGCCCCTGCACTGCTGGGGGGTGGGGGTGGTGGGAGACATGAGTGGGGGCCTGGTGGAGGGTGCCCCTGGATGCTGGGGGGTGGGGGTGCAGGGGGACATGAGTGGGGGCCTGGTGGAGGGTGCCCCTGCACTGCTGGGGGGTGGGGGTGGTGGGAGACATGAGTGTGGGCCTGGTGGAGGGTGCCCCTGGTGGCTGGGGGGTGGGGGTGGTGGTAGACATGAGTGGGGGCCTGGTGGAGGGTGCCCCTGGTGGCTGGGGGTGGGGGTGATAGGGGACATGAGTGGGGGCCTGGTGGAGGGTGCCCCTGGATGCTGGGGGGTGGGGGTGGTGGGAGACATGAGTGGGGGCCTGGTGGAGGCTGCCCCTGCACTGCTGGGGGGTGGGGGTGGTGGGAGACATGAGTGTGGGCCTGGTGGAGGGTGCCCCTGGTGGCTGGGGGGTCGGGGTGGTGGGAGACATGAGTGGGGGCCTGGTGGAGGGTGCCCCTGCACTGCTGGGGGGTGGGGGTGGTGGGAGACATGAGTGGGGGCCTGGTGGAGGGTGCCCCTGGTGGCTGGGGGGTGGGGGTGGTGGGAGACATGAGTGGGGGCCTGGTGGGGGCTGCCCATGGTGGCTGGGGGTGGTGGGAGACATGAGTGGGGGCCTGGTGGAGGGTGCGGGTGCCCCTGCACTGCTGGGGGGTGGGGGTGGTGGGAGACATGAGTGTGGGCCTGGTGGAGTGCCCCTGGTGGCTGGGGGGTGGGGGTGGTGGGAGACATGAGTGGGGGCCTGGTGGAGGGTGCCCCTGCACTGCTGGGGGGTGGGGGTGGTGGGAGACATGAGTGTGGGCCTGGTGGAGGGTGCCCCTGGTGGCTGGGGGGTGGGGGTGGTGGGAGACATGAGTGGGGGCCTGGTGGAGGGTGCCCCTGCACTGGTGGGGGGTGGGGGTGGTGGGAGACATGAGTGGGGGCCTGGTGGAGGGTGCCCCTGCACTGCTGGGGGGTGGGGGTGGTGGGAGACATGAGTGGGGGCCTGGTGGAGGGTGCCCCTGGATGCTGGGGGGTGGGGGTGCAGGGGGACATGAGTGGGGGCCTGGTGGGGGCTGCCCATGGTGGCTGGGGGGTGGGGGTGGGTGGGAGACATGAGTGGGGGCCTGGTGGAGGGTGCCCCTGCACTGCTGGGGGTGGGGGTGGTGGGAGACATGATTGTGGGCCTGGTGGAGGGTGCCCCTGGTGGCTGGGGGGTGGGGGTGGTGGGAGACATGAGTGGGGGCCTGGTGGAGGGTGCCCCTGCACTGCTGCGGGGTGGGGGTGGTGGGAGACATGAGTGTGGGCCTGGTGGAGGGTGCCCCTGGTGGCTGGGGGGTGGGGGCGGTGGGAGACATGAGTGGGGGCCTGGTGAAGGGTGCCCCTGCACTGCTGGGGGGTGGGGGTGGTGGGAGACATGAGTGTGGGCCTGGTGGAGGGTGCCCCTGGTGGCTGGGGGGTGGGGGTGGTGGGAGACATGAGTGGGGGCCTGGTGGAGGGTGCCCCTGCACTGCTGGGGGGTGGGGGTGGTGGGAGACATGAGTGTGGGCCTGGTGGAGGGTGCCCCTGGATGCTGGGGGGTGGGGGTGGTGGGAGACATGAGTGGGGGCCTGGTGGAGGGTGCCCCTGCACTGCTGGGGGGTGGGGGTGGTGGGAGACATGAGTGGGGGCCTGGTGGAGGGTGCCCCTGCACTGCTGGGGGGTGGGGGTGATAGGGGACATGGGTGGGGGCCTGGTGGAGGGTGCCCCTGGTGGCTGGGGGGTGGGGGTGGTGGGAGACATGAGTGGGGGCCTGGTGGAGGCTGCCCCTGCACTGCTGGGGGGTGGGGGTGGTGGGAGACATGCATTGTTGATCAGTAGTGCAAGGTGACATGTGGGTTGGCTGGGGGGCATGCCCATGGTGGATGGGCTGCCTGCGGGACATGAGCAGGGGTGCAGGGTAGTCCCCCGTGGTGTGGGCTGCCTGCAGGGGCCGTGGAGGTTGTGGAGCGTACACCTGGGAGGACCCACACGGCCAATTCACGTGTAGTACTCCCCAGAACCCCTGAAATACACATACCCTGCTGAAATCGCGTGTGGAACTTCCCGCGCACCCCTGGAATACACGTACCCTGCTGAAATCGCGTGTGGAACTTCCCGCGCACCCCTGAAATACACGTACCCTGCTGGAATCGCGTGTGGAACTTCCCGCGCACCCCTGGAATACACGTACCCTGCTGAAATCGCGTGTGGAACTTCCCGCGCACCCATGGAATACACGTACCCTGCTGAAATCGCGTGTGGAACTTCCCGCGCACCCATGGAATACACGTACCCTGCTCGCACTGGGCCAATCGCGTGTGGAACTTCCCGCGCACCCCTGAAATACACGTACCCTGCTGGAATCGCGTGTGGAACTTCCCGCGCACCCCTGGAATACACGTACCCTGCTGGAATCGCGTGTGGAACTTCCCGCGCACCCCTGGAATACACGTACCCTGCTGAAATTGCGTGTGGAACTTCCCGCGCACCCCTGGAATACACGTACCCTGCTGAAATCGCGTGTGGTACTTCCCGTGCACCCATGGAATACACGTACCCTGCTCGCACTGGCCCAATCGCGTGTGGAACTTCCCGCGCACCCCTGAAATACACGTACCCTGCTGAAATCGCGTGTGGAACTTCCCGCGCACCCCTGGAATACACGTACCCTGCTGAAATCGCGTGTGGAACTTCCCGCGCACCCATGGAATACACGTACCCTGCTTGCACGGGGCCAATCGCGTGTGGAACTTCCCGCGCACCCCTGATATACACGTTCCCTGCTTGGCGTTTGCTGTTTGCCAGCCCGGTGAACTGGTCCAGGGTTAGCGCAGCCCTTTGCGATGATTTAGCGATTTTGATGGCTTTTCCTTGCGCGAGGGCGTTCTTGGGGGCGTTACTGGCGCTGCTGCAGGGTCGCTGCGATTCTCTGCGCCACGGCTGGTTTGGGAGCCTAAAATCCATGAATACGCTGTGCGCGGAAATCGGTTTTAGCGCACGTGCCTGGCGCAGACAATCGCACGCGGACACTCTGCGCCAGCCGCTTGCGACACTTTTCTGCGAAATTCTATGAATTACCCTCTTAGTCTTTACAAATACTGTTCAACTTCATGACCATCCTTATCACTCATAATTCTTTTATGGCTCAAATCCAACCCGGTCCCCTAAAACGTATTTACTTGGTTTGTTTACGTCTTGGCGCGCGTGCGCGGGTGACGTCACGCTTTTCGTGACGTTGCACGCACTTGCGCGCGATGACCTCACAGCCTCTGTCAGTGTATAAACAGGGACGCCGAGTGAATACATCACTCTGGTGCGGTTCCCGATCGTACTCGGACTACTCCTGGACGCAGATGGATACTGAACTTGTAAGTTCCTTTTGAGTTAGAGACTGGACCCTCTCGTTTGCACTTATTATTCCGCTCAGCTAATTTAATAACCGCTTGGTTATACCATTATCCCATTTAGATATCCATATCCATCAAGGCTTCACCAAAGTCTTCTTTCCATGAGATGCACTACATAGTGTCCGCTTGACACCTGGATCAGCTCTGCTAATATTGGATCATTCCATGAGCCTAATATATGTTCCTGGGTAAGATGGTTGCCCATTTTTTCACATTCCGAATGCTACTATTTGACCCACCTCTCCTAGCCTGTTTCTCTCATCACTTCCTCCGTATACTCACAGTTGCTTAAGATATTATACCACGTTCTCCAATTCTGTGTACCACAACTATGGATACATAAGGCACATTACCCCACATTCGAAATTTAATAAGAAACTATACGCCCATACTAGACTTAGGTCATTTGCATATCAACCTTAATTGTTGGTTTTTGACGAAATCCTATAGCTTGTAGCCCTGTGCGAGATGGATTTAAAATGAGTACTGAAAAATGGGATGTTGCCCTATAGACTAGGCTGACTGCCTTGTAAACAATTTATTTGTTAAAATTGATCTAAAAGTTTTATATGATGTTTTTCAAAATTGTGTAAAAACTGCTTTAAGTTCAAACTAATTGAAGTATATATGTATTTTCTTTTGTAGACTTTAATTTGTTGAAAAATGACGCCCCTGATGAAGAGTTTTTTATACTCGAAACGCGTTGGGCTCACCAAAAGACAAATAAAAAGCAAAAATTGTTTTTTATAAAACAGAAAGTTTCAACTGAATCATTTATGGACATTTTCTACAGAATTGATTGAAAGTTATCAATATTGTATTTCAAAACATTTACAAAAAATGTTCAAAAGGCCTATCTTGGCCGTCTAGAAAGTGTGCAGGGGACATGGCTATCCACATTGGATTTCTTCTTTGTTTTTTGTATATAACCAGCCTAGGTACCAAGGCTGTGTCTTTCTCCCCCGCAACTCGAATTATTTACTAAAGATTACCATTCTGTTTAAACCTAACTAAATTACATTCAAATTGGTGTGCAAGTGTACTTACCTGTGTTGGTTTTCATTTGTTTCCCTCCTTCCGAGGGTTGGTACCTCTACAAAACTAGCACCCACACACAGAATATGTCATTTTCAAGCATTGGTACGCTTACGGATAAATCAGCCACCACTCTAGCCTTTACAGCCGAAGAAGCCACAAGGATTCTTGGGCTAATCAAGGACACCGGTACAACCACACCATTGGACAATAATCCAGAAAGGCTTATACAAAAACTTGAACGCCTAATTAGACACGAAATCTCACAGAAGCTTCACGCTACAACTCTCGCTCAATATTACAAAGCAAAACGTATTCCAAGAGGCCTCAGAATCTATCTCAGGCCCACCCTTTGCAAGGAAAATAAGGATTTCGTCACTAGATGGGAACACATCCTTAACAAGTGCTCATTAGATTTAATTCTTCTCACCATTGAAGAGCTTTCAAAGTCTGTTACTAACCTACAGGAAGAAATTGAAGATATTTCAACCCAACTATCTAAACTCAAGACAGAAGCAGAGCTTGCACAAATCCTCGAAGATACCAATACGAAATTAGAATCCTACAAAAAGGATATAGAGCAAAGAAAAATTAGAAAATTCCGCAGAGACACCTTGGACTACGCCCGGGATATAGTGTACTCGTGGCAAGAGTTTTATGCAAACAGCCGACCAACACCAAGAAGACCCCCCAGGCAACCAACAGGGGCAAATAATCAAACAGACAGCAGCGAAGTAACTCGTGGTGAATTTGAAGAAACACCTAGTACATCAGCAGACCGGAGCCAGACTGGGACAATCCCAGATCCACCTACAGAGTCTTCTGAGGCTACCGGTAGACCAACAACTGGAACCCCACAAATTCCTTTTTTAGGAAACGGAAAGCCAGAAGAGGACAGAAGAAAACTACTGCAGAAAAAGAAATAAAGAAGAATCTTGTCATCAACATCTCCTCCAAATCCCTCACTCAGGCACAAATGGACACACTTAACCTGGGAATTTCATTCATTCCTACAAACTCCACCTCTTACTTTGAAGAAGAAATCAATCTCTTTAAACTAATAAGAAAGATGGAATTGAAGGTATTCTTCAACAACATTGAGGACAACCTGCAACCTAAGCCTACACCAAGATACCTCGAAATGAAAAATAAAAGTAATTTTTACCCTCAGGTAAATCACCCATTGATCAATTTATTTAAACAGAAAACTACAAAAGATCTCAAAAGACTAAAATATGTGCCACCAAAGAAACGAAATATCCGGAAACACCAATTAAGACTCATTAAGCAACTTGCTGAAGACAGTAGTCTCACTCTAAAACAAGCCGACAAAGGAGGCGCGTTAGTCCTCATGGACACAACCCTTTATGATGCTGGCTGTGGCAAACTTTTGAATGACACTCGAACCTACACACTACTTGACAGCGATCCAATTATGGGGATTTCCAACATGATCAAAACAACGATTGAGAAAGCATTAACAATGAATTGGATATCGGAGAAAACAGCAGAATTTTTGACACAAAAATACCCAATAACCCCAGTTTTCTATGGCTTACCCAAGATACATAAAAACCATTTCGCCCAATTGTCGCAGGAACAAATAGCATCTTCCAACCACTTGCTATATACCTTGATGCAGCACTTCAACCATTAGTACAAGCCACTCCAACATACCTCAAGGACACCACGCATTTTTTGAAAATTCTACAAGCTCAACATCTTACAGAGGACAACCTGATTCTTTTTACTATGGATGTCAACAGTCTATACACTTCCATCCCACACTCAGAAGGCATTGAAGCACTAGAATGGTTTTTACTAAATCATGGACGGGTAAACATTCAAAACATTTTCGCATTGGAACTATTGAACATCATCCTCTATAACAATTACTTCAGACATAATGATCAATATTATCTTCAGATCTCCGGAACATCAATGGGGTCCTCAGTGGCCCCATTTTATGCAAACATCTTCATGTACCACTATAAAAAAGACCTTTGTACTTGATAATATACTCTGGAATTATAAAATCAAATGCTGGCAGAGATACATCGACGACATTTTCGGGATATGGAGTGGCACCGAAACAGATTTGCTAAACTTTTGGAATTTCCTTAAGAGCTGTAACCCAAAAATCGGATTTACCATCGAAATCGGCAAGACACATGTGAATTTTCTAGATGTCACGGTGGAAATCACAGGCTCCTCTGTGAAAACCAAGATATACAGAAAACCTACGGACGTGAACAGTTGTCTTCACCACACAAGCCATCATCCGAAACATCTGAAAGACAACCTACCGTACAGCCAGTTACTAAGAGTAAAGAGAATTACGTCAGAGGCAGAAACGCTGCATAATGAATACAGCACAATGAAGAAAAGATTCTTGGATAGAGGTTTTCCTCCGGAGGTTGTTGATAGTGCCATAGCATGCACGGAAACTCAAGCCAGAAATACACTATTGGAAGGAAACCCAAAAAGAAAAGACAAAGGACTAATCCACACACTAAGATACTCGTGTCAAAGCTTCCAGATCAAAAGAATAATACACAAAAATTGGGACCTTATCAAATCTGACACTACACTATCTGAATTGTTCCCGGACCCACCTATGATGGCCTATAAAAGAGGCAGAAACTTGAGAGACCATTTGATAAAAGCAGAGAAACCCAAACAGACAACTCAGATGACCCTCAGCAAACAAAAAACAGGCACTTTCGCCTGTCTACATTGCCAACATTGTAACAATGTGATCAAAGGTGACAATATTAGACACCCACACAATGGAAAAAAAATAATGGTAAGGAACTTTGCTACATGTGATACAAAGAACGTAATCTATGCAATCCGCTGCCCATGTGGTATGTACTACGTAGGCAAAACAAACAGAAAGGTTAAGGACAGGTGGACAGAGCACAAATCTTGTGTGAGGACGAAAAATTGCAAATCCCCCGTGTACAGACACTTCCGAGACGAAAAACACAATGTATGACAGATGAGATTTGTGGTACTCGAAGTCCTACGACCCCTAAGTAGAGGTGGGGACCTTCCAAAACTTCTGGCCCAAAGAGAACTTTTTTGGATAAACAAACTTGATTCCATGACTCCACTTGGAATCAATGAAGATTACTATTTAGGACGTTTTTTGTAAATTATCCCTGTAATACTTTGAGCCCAAACATCTCATTCCATGATAGGAGCTCAAATATCAAAATTCAAGATTTGGCCTGACACTCCTTAAAACTTTATTCACTTTTAGCACCTGTTTGTCTAGACAAGGGATCACCTGTACCCGGTTTTTGTATAAAATATAAAGGTACAGTTTACTCATGTCATGTAAACTCACAACAATTGTAATTTGGGACTAATATTGTCAAATTTGTGACTGATCTTGTGTATTATATGTTACCTCATTTTCTAAACATAAATTATTCCTACATGTACTAGTCTGTATACCTAGGATATCTATACTGTTGGCATCTCAAGATTTGTGTACATATTCTGTTTTCAAATTGAAATGTAAATGACATTCTCTAGATTTATCTAAACTGTCTGCATTCTGATAATTCCCTTGCCAGACACATTTTTTTGCCATTTAGACGAACACCAGAAAGCACACCCAATAATCTATGGGACTAATAACATTGTTTTTAATTGTTCGTTATGTGCCTAACTCTTTCTTTTATACATACCTTCTGATCGTGATTTACATCACCTAGTCTTTACAAATACTGTTCAACTTCATGACCATCCTTATCACTCATAATTCTTTTATGGCTCAAATCCAACCCGGTCCCCTAAAACGTATTTACTTGGTTTGTTTACGTCTTGGTGCGCGTGCACGGGTGACGTCACGCTTTTCGTGACGTTGCACACACTTGCACGCAATGACCTCACAGCCTCTTTTCAGTGTATAAACAGGGACGCCAAGTGAATACATCACTCTGGTGCGGTTCCCGATCGTACTCGGACTACTCCTGGACGCAGATGGATACTGAACTTGTAAGTTCCTTTTGAGTTAGAGGCTGGACCCTCTCGTTTGCACTTATTATTCCGCTCAGCTAATTTAATAACCGCTTGGTTATACCATTATCCCATTTAGATATCCATATCCATCAAGGCTTCACCAAAGTCTTCTTTCCATGGGATGCACTACATAGTGTCCGCTTGACACCTGGATCAGCTCTGCTAATATTGGATCATTCCATGAGCCTAATATATGTTCCTGGGTAAGATGGTTGCCCATTTTTTCACATTCCGAATGCTAGTATTTGACCCACCTCTCCTAGCCTGTTTCTCTCATCACTTCCTCCGTATACTCACAGTTGCTTAAGATATTATACCACGTTCTCCAATTCTGTGTACCACAACTATGGATACATAAGGCACATTACCCCACATTCGAAATTTAATAAGAAACTATACGCCCATACTAGACTTAGGTCATTTGCATATCAACCTTAATTGTTGGTTTTTGACGAAATCCTATAGCTTGTAGCCCTGTGGGAGATGGATTTAAAATGAGTACTGAAAAATGGGATGTTGCCCTATAGACTAGGCTGACTGCCTTGTAAACAATTTATTTGTTAAAATTGATCTAAAAGTTTGATATGATGTTTTTCAAAATTGTGTAAAAACTGCTTTAAGTTCAAACTAATTGAAGTATATATGTATTTTCTTTTGTAGACTTTAATTTGTTGAAAAATGACGCCCCTGATGAAAAGTTTTTTATACTCGAAACGCGTTGGGCTCACCAAAAGACAAATAAAAAGCAAAAATTGTTTTTTATAAAACAGAAAGTTTCAACTGAATAATTTATGGACATTTTCTACAGAATTGATTGAAAGTTATCAATATTGTATTTCAAAAAATGTACAAAAAATGTTCAAAAGGCCTATCTTGGCCGTCTAGAAAGTGTGCAGGGGACGTGGCTATCCACATTGGATTTCTTCTTTGTTTTTTGTATATAACCAGCCTAGGTACCAAGGCTGCGTCTTTCTCCCCCGCACCTCGAATTATTTACTAAAGATTACCATTCTGTTTAAACCTAACTAAATTACATTCAAATTGGTGTGCAAGTGTACTTACCTGTGTTGGTATATTCTGGGTTAACCAGTGTTTTCTTTTTCTTTGCAGCCAGCGGTGTACCAGGGCATACTCATTTTCGGCCAATACTTACCTCAATCTGTCCTTTCGTACTCTTGAGGGATATATTGTCAGAAAGACCCAATAGCTTCATGACGTGTCAAAGACTGCCGCTCTTTTCTGTTTATGGACGCTACGTCTAACACCCGCCTTGTCTCCTTCTCCTGCCTCGCAATGAATTCTGATTCGATTGCCTGCATTCCTGCTATTGCTGTTTTCTGCCAATCTCACCTGCTGCAGGACAACTTGACTGCTGTTGAACATTGAAGTTCTGCCAAGGGTTTTATTACCCAGAGGTTTTCCCTTTTGCAGCATCCCACTGACCACACAAAGACCTGTTGCCATTCCAGTATTTGAATGGTTTTTGGGCAGTGGGCAAACTACTTCTAAAAGAAGCCAAAGAAGGGCAGGTCAGTGCTTACTTGTGTGATACATTGAGGTGTTGCTTCTCCTGACAGACTTTCCAAACCCTACTTTCCCACAACAAAATGGAGGATTCTCAGGACTGCTTTAGTCCTTTCTCCCTGTTTATGTAGGTTTGATGCTTTCCTGTAGCTGTACTATAAGGTCCCTCCCACCCTTAGAAAACAAATTTGCAGCCTAAAGCGACAAACTCTGGCGAGTATTTGTAAATCTATGTTTTGGAATCCAAAGAAAGAACGTAACGTTTTGGTGCTGCATTGAAGATAATATAGTAAAACTATATGCAGAAGATATCTTCAGAGAAATTTTAGAGTATGAGGGTGGTAATTTTACACAAAATATTTTTTGTGCCCCTCCCTTTTCCATCTAGGCTCTACATGTAAGATACCTAAAGAAATTGAATAGTGGGTGGAAACATATATCCCACCTAAATAAGAAATCGTTGGGGGACTTGATGAACCATAATTTCTTGGAACCAGTAACAGTACCGGCTACAATTGAGCCAGTGCATTCTCACACCTATATTGAATGTAAGTAAGGGTTGGATGATGTTTCCTGTTTGTTTTGTTTTTCCCCTGTGTTCATAAAGATTTAAATCTAAGAACAGTGTTTTGGTGAAATACATAATGCACAAGTGTAGCACTAACCTCCTCCGGTTGAAGATGTGTACCTTGAATATATAAAATAAAAGATGTACATAGCCCCCAGTAGCACATGATTTTGAAAATAAATGTATATCTGTGGAGTAACATTGGAATCTTAAATGAAATGTATAGAGACTCCTGAAAACCACCAAAAGATAACATGTTGTTTTTATATGTTTCTCTTTTTAGATGTGTGTTCTTTGTATATGGGGTATAGAACAGTATTAATACTATATTGAAGACATTTACCAGTCCTAGAGATAGTGCTTAATCCTACCCAAGGGCCGAAACATGTCGACTACTGTATAAGACTAGAAAACAACTAAGTCAAACATCTAACAGCTGCAATCTATTGTAATCTGTTTTATTGATAACAGAAACCCCAATTAAAGAGTTGTTGTTTTTCAACAACTTTTTTAACTGTATTTTGAAAATCACAAATAAATGTATGTCTTTTATGTAGATATTTTTATATTTTGTGATATTGAATAAAATTGCTCTTTTTTGTAAAGTAAATAGTGAAAAGTGGTTTATCAGCATTGGGGCACTATGGTATGTGATTAATTGAGGTTGTATTGAGTGTGGTTTGAAGGAAGAAATTATGTTTTTCCCTGTTCAATAGTGATGATCAGCCAACCCGACATTTATAGACGATGAGTGGGGTAATCTGTTTTCTCATTTTTGTCATATGTAGCTTATTACTACTCTCCCGTTTTTTCGAGAATTAGATCCCCCAATAACAAAAAATAAGGGAGATTACTTTAGTTGAGGTAACTATTTAGGACAGCCCGTGGCTAAAAGGTACAAATTGTACTTGATAAATCATAATATTGGTTAATTAAATTATACCATATTGGTTAATTAAATCATACCATAAAAGATGGAAAGTGTAAATACGCTATCTTTCTCTGAAGAATATTATCATAGACTTATGGGACTGCCTTCCATTGTGGCAGCAGAATCAATAGGTACTAATGTACCTATACAAACAAATGAATTGGATGTGTTGACTCAAAAAAAGAAAACATTTATAAGAACAGAGTCACACGGTCAGATGATGCTGGCATATGTGAAAGCGGGAATTATCCCAGAGGGTTTGCAAATAAAAAACATCCCCTGTGTGTTTACAGATAACACAAAATTCAAAGGCAGCTTTAGTGCGGTCGGAAATAAATGCTCAAGAGATCTTTTAATCTTGATCATTGACACTGCTGCCAAGGAGTCAACAAACAGTAAATAGAGATCGAGACTTTGGAAATCAAACTTAATAGTGATGAACTCATAAAAGATATTAAGGAGAAACTAGACAAAATAGTTGAAGAAATAATCAAATTTAAAAAGCTAACTTTTGACAAAAAAATCTGGAAATATAAAAAAGATGCAGAAACTTACAAAGAAACTAACACATTCCCGAACTTGATTGAGTCATATTATCAAGACCAAAATAAGCTGACTCACAATAAAGGGAGAAATAGTAACAGACAAAAGAATAAATATGTCACATTCTCCAACACCTCGAATACCACGAGCAGTGACTCAGATAGTAGGTCTTCTGCCGCCAACACCAATCCAAATAACCAACCCCATTTTCAACAGGGCAGAGGAAGGAGGCCACGCAATTGGCACCAGGGCCCCCCCAGAATGCAAACACGCAACTGGAGAGGACCCCCTCCGACTTGGTAATTCCAGTCTTCAATCTGTCCTTTTATGCGCTCACAGCACCTGAAATACAAGTGCTGAAAAACGGACTTAGCTTCGTACCTACGACAAAGGCAAAGGATTTCGAAACACAACTTGAACTAACTTTAAACGGATCACTTGATCCGTCTAAAGTTTTTCTTCAAAGACAAACCAGCCTCAAATGAAACACCTAGTGTAACTGGCCTAAAACCATCTTCAAGTTTCACCCCTTTAAATAGTATGGTCTCTCCAGCAATAGTAGCTTTCGAAAACAAGATCATTGAAGAAAGCAAAACACTCCTACGGCTTAATAACCGCCACAAAAACAACATGTCTCGGGAAGAAAGAGATGCTTTAACTTCACTACAAGGCAATCAGACTTTTCATATAAAACCAGCAGATAAAGGAGGAGGGATTGTCCTTTGGGACAAACAGCTTTACAGTAGAGAGGTCAGTCTACAACTTCAAGATCCAGTTTCCTATCGGAAACTTGACAGAGACCCAACACCCTGCCTGAGAGACGAAATAAAAAGCCTCATGGACCACGCACTAAATGAGACATGGATTGATCCAGAGGAACATCAGTTCCTGGTGAAAACCAATCCCACAATCCCTGCTTTTTATTTACTCCCTAAAGTTCATAAAAATGCATTGACACTCCAAGGGAGACCGATTGTCTCGACAATAAACTCAATCCTGGAACCTTTATCAGTATGCTCGGACTGGTTCCTAAGACCTTTCGTGAGAATGCTGAAGTCTTTCGTAAAAGATACAACGAGTATGGTTAATATCATCCAAAATCAGATGTATGAAAGTAACATTCTACTTGTAACGCTAGACGTCACAGCCTTGTATACTAGTATACCCCAAGCTGAATGTCTAAAAGTGGTAGAACAATACCTAAAGAAAACGAACAACCACCTTAGAAAAGGTCCCAATGGCGTTTATACTTGAGTGTATAAGAATCGCCCTAACAGAGAATTTCTTTCTTTTTGAGGGAATGTTCTATCGCCAAATCCATGGAACCAGTATGGGGGCTACATTTGCCCCATATTTGGCAAATTTATTTATGGACAATTTTGAAAATATATCCATTTATAACAACAACAATCCCTTTAAAGAAAAAATAGGCTAATGGTATCGATACATCGATAATGTGTTTATGGTTTGGAAGGGGAACAAGATCACCCTTCAGAATTTTTTAGGTTGGCTCAATAGCCATAACGAACATATCAATTTTACGACGACTGTGGATTATAAGACCATTCCCTTTCTTGATCTCTTAATTTGTAGAGCAGACACGGGTCACCTTATCACCAAGTTATACCGTAAGCCCACCGATAAAAATACCCTTTTAAAATATAACAGTTACCATCCACTGGCCTTACGTGAGAACTTATCAGTGGGACAATTTCTAAGGATAAGAAGAAATTGTTCAAATATTTCGGACTATATCAAGGAAGGTAAGGATTTAAAATCAAGACTAAAAACATGTGGTTACCGGAGAAAATAATCCAGTCTGCTTACAAACGGGCACAACACTCCAATAGAGAGCGCTGTTTAGACCCCCGAACCAAAAATAAAAGAGGACAAAATCACATGCGTTACAACTTTCAGCCCAATAAGCAACAAGCTGAGAAAGAGCATTAAGAAAAACTGGCATATTTTACAAACAACTGACTTTTCTCCTATGACACCGCGGTTCGCTTTCAAGCACCAGAACAATGTAAGAGATATGCTAGTACATACCTACCCTAAAAAAGTAGAAACTCCCAGCCAGAGTACTCTCTGGCAACTCCCCCCAGTGGTGGGCCATTTTAAGTGTGGCCACTGTTTGGTGTGCCCTTTAACAAAAATTTTAAAATCCATCGAGTTAAATGGGAAAAATTGGGTGTTCCGAGATTTCTCCAATTGTTTGTATACCTGGGTCATCTATGGAATCAAGTGTCCGTGTAACTTGATATAAATAGGAAAGACAAAAAGAAGCGTGAAACAGCGATATGCGAACACAAATCGTGTCTAAAAAACAAAGTGGCTAATAAGCCGTTGGTTGCACATTATGAAACTGCAATATATAAATACACCGAAATGCTTTGGTTCGTACTCCAACAAATTCCCTTAACAGAAAGAGGAGGCAATAGGGAAATGTCTCTCAGTATGAGCGAACAACGCTGGATTTATTCCCTTGATACTGCCAACTGTGGTTTAAATCTAGCTGTGGAGTGGAACTCCTTGTTAACATAAAAGAATATATATCTTTAGATTTCATTTCGATGTTTTTTTGGATGTTTTTTTGATGTCTAGATGATGTGAGGTTCTCGCTAAATAAAATAATGCCATCAAACTTTGTTTTTGCATATGAAACATATTGTGACAGCTTGTGTCTTTATTAACATCTTGCATATGAAATATATGCCCTCTTGGGACAGCCTGTCTCTACTAACATAGTGTATCACGACCCCTGTGCTTATGTTGCTATTGATTTACACATCTTTGTGTGTTTGTGGGTTTAACTTTTTTTCAAATACCATCTTTATTTAACGCTTTTTTCAGGCTACCTCCCGTTATGTTGGGAAGCCTATGTTCTATGCCGTCAGTATAAAAAAAAATAAACATCTGGCTTTTGGAAACACAGGAACATTTCGAAGAAATTCCCGGTCATGTGACACTTATTAGGTTGTACCTCCATTGGTAGAGTGCATTATGGTCCACGTGGTTTTGCTGCCACTAACCCACGTGTCTTTACAATTATTCTTATACTTGTGGTTAAATTCCCACGAGCGAATATATGTGAATCGCTTTTGAATTATTCTTTCTGTGTTTAGATGCTCATATTCTCTTGAGCGCAATCAAAAAACACTTGGCCCCTTTAAATAGAGGTAAGCAAAAAGAAAACCGCGATCATGTGACAACAGGACGCGCTATAAAAAAGGACGCAGCAACACAATGGGCCTCATTACACGGTAGGCGGTAGGGACATACCGTTACCGGTAAGGGATTACCGGTATCGGTAAATCCCCTCCCCAATCACGACCCGGACATACCGCTATTAGCGGCACCGCAAAGTACGGTGGCACTATTAGCGGCAAGTCCGTGAGCGCGCGGCCCCTCAGACCGGAAATAGCGGCATAGCGCTAATATCACGGCATCACGAGCCATGCGTACATGGCAATACCGGCATGTAGTAGACCCAAAGAACCCTTACCGGCAAGGCGCTAATACCGGCATCGCGAACCACACGTTAAAAGAGCACAGCAGAGTTCCCACCTGCCACAGGTGGACAAAATCAGCACAGGTGGAGGCAATGGAGACTGGCAGCACATAAGAGCACACCACACCCCTCCCCACACCCATTCCCACACCAAGATGGATGCAATACTAGCAGCATTACATGGGCTAGAGGACATGATTGCTGTGCAGCAGCTACAACAACAGGCAGCACAGAGGAGACGCAGGAGGAGGAGGAGGAGGGCAAGACAGGCGCAGCAAGCACCACCAGTGCACCTAGTGATACCACAGAGGCAGCCACCAATTCCCAGGATCAGAGCCAGTCCAGTCAACCTAACCCCTGAGCAGATACACACCCTGTACCGTCTGGACTGGGATACCATCACCACCATAGTAGACATGATATACAACGACATTGTGAGTCTCATTGACATCCGTACTGCCATCCCCCCTCTACTGAAGGTAGTAACAGTGCTCCACTTCTTGGCCACAGGCACCTACCAGCATACGGTAGGTCAGATGCATGGCATATCACAACCAGTATTCTCACGCACACTAAACCAGGTGCTCGATGCCCTCCTGCAGCACACAAGTCAACACATATACATGCCACGGACTGCCCAGGAGATCTCCAACACCAAAGTTGGCTTCCATTCACTGGCAGGCATCCCAAGTTGCATCGGGGCCATCGACTGTACCCATGTAGAACTGCTGGTCCCACATGCCAATGAGGTAGTGTACCGTAACAGAAAGCAATACCACTCCATCAACGTCCAAATGGTATGTGACTCCAATAAGATCATCACACATTGCTGTGCCCGATATCCCGGTTCAACCCATGATGCAATGGTCCTGCGGAACTCGACAATACCACGATACATGGAGCGACATGCTGGACAACGTTCGTGGCTACTTGGTGAGTAGCAGGCCGACCACATGTCAGTGTGATGTGGATTGTGAGTGGGGGGGGAGATGCATACTCCAACTGGGCGTGAATGGGGGGGGGGATGCATACTCCAACTGGCCGTGAATGGGGGGGGGGAGATGCATACTCCAACTGGCCGTGAATGGGGGGGGGGGGAGATGCATACTCCAACTGGGCGTGAACTTGTGTCATGAGAAGAATGGACATACATATTTGCATCACTGTACAGTGAGGCAGCCCACAATGGACCAGAGACAAAACCACATGCCGGAAGTGAGTGCCACGGCAAACATATCAATCCATTACGCCAAACAGGCCATTCCAAACAACATGCACACCGCACAACACACCATTCCCCCATTACACAAATCAGCAACATGCATATCAAAATCACAACTGAAATGTACGCTGAACAACATCAGAAATGGTCCGCGCACATGAGTGCATACAAATGGATCCCCTGTAGCCATTGTGGTGAGGCACACCCGTACCCCACCACAGAATTGCCATCAAACAGCATGGGGACATCAACTAAGGAATGGCAGTGTACTAGCAGTGTGGCACTAACGTTGCCAGGGCCAGGAAACACAAATCACTTAAACTCTGGCGGGACATGGCAATCCCTGCTGTATGCATGCATGGTGCATGTCCACTTGCAAGGACCACCTCACCTTCCCACATTGCAGTTACCCTGATTGCCATGCGTGCTTGGATCAGTGGATGTCGTTGAATATGCAATGTTTGTTTGTGTGATATGTGCACGCTCCACATTATGTAGACACTTACACATACCCATTGTTGCACCCATGCAGGTGATGCAGGTTATCCCCTGAAGAGGTGGCTCCTTACCCCTGTGCGGAACCCACAGAACAGGCACGAAGAGGACTACAATCATGCACACACCCGTACCCGCGTGGTGATCGAGCAGACATTCGGCCTATTGAAGGAACGCTTCCGGTGCCTCAGCAGGTCGGGCGGGGCACTCCTGTACGGGCATGAGAAGGTGGCCAAGATCACCATGGCATGTGTCATGCTTCACAATATGTGTATCAGATGGAATGTGCCAATGCCCCCTGACATAGAACTGCGACCACCGTCTGAGGATGATGACGGGGATGAGGATGGAGGAGAGGGGGCTGCAGGTCATGCAGGTGGCGATGCCCATGAGGGACGTGCTGTGCGGCAGCACCTGATAGACCATTGTTTCTGATGCACATGGATTAGGAGGGTGCAATTGGTGTTCAGCTCAGGGCACGGGGTGTATGGAGGACATAATCACAGTGCACCCTTCAACAATAAAGCACACATACACAATTATCAATGTCCAGTCATGTGATTATCCATGCCATTACGTGTGTATTGAGCATTATGACATTCAAACGTGCATGTACCCTCCACCCCAACAACCCTCACCCCCTCCCCCCACAACTCCCCCAAACACCCTCACCCCCCTCCCCCCACAAATCCGCCGAACACCCTCACCCCCCTCCCCCCACAACTCCACCGAACACCCTCACCCCCCTCCCCCCACAACTCCACCGAACACCCTCACCCCCCTCCCCCCACAACTCCACCGAACATTGTGTGCACATCAGTGCTGCATTAGTTCCCAAGTGTCAACAGGGACAGGCTGGCCCTACTTCCCTCCTCCACTACCACCATTGGGGGGTTGTGAGTCTGACCGCCGCAAGGACCGGCTGGACCTGCGCAGGATGGTTGTCTGGTCGGAGCTAGTAGACGAGGGCGTGGCTGGTTGATCTGCTCCCTGTGAGTGACGCATGCTCTCCATCGCCTCAGCAATGCGCGTTAGGACCTGCCTCACAGCGGCCATCTCGTCACATAGGCGCGTCGTGTTGCTGTCCATGGCAGCTTTCATGTCCCTTGACAACACCCGGATCTCCTCCCTGGTCGAGGCAGCCTCGCTCACTTGCCGGGCAACCAGGGCATTGAGCTCCTCCTGGCGCTGGCGTATCAGGCTCATGGTGTCGTCTGCGGCCCTGCCCCTGTTACTCCTCGGCGCAGCTTGCTGCATGTGGCCGACATCAGGTGAGCTCGCCACGGGACTGAATGACCCATCCATTGCATCTCCGGCATGCACCTCATGGATGCTGCCATTGGATGTGTTGCATGGGCTGTGGAGTGGGGACAGCTGGGGGCTGGGTGTACGCTGCCCTTCCGGTGTCGGACATGGGTCGTCCACATCACTCATAGGTGCCGTGGCTGCTGCTTCCCCAACGGAGCTATTGGCTGCGGACGGCGTGCCTTCTGGCACTGGCTCCTGAGTGGTGGGGGTGGGTGGTGGGGGTGCTGCCACAGTGTCGGATGGCATTTCGACCCTTGGTGTGGTCGTTGCGTGGGTGGCTTTTGAACGCTGGGCCACTCCAGATATCCCAGTGCCCCTCGATGTACTGGGCCTGGTGCCTGCATCCTTTCCCTTGGCCTGCTTTTTGGGTGGTGGGGCCTGCGTTGCAGAGTCCAGCTCCTCACTGTCAGATTGTGACCCTGTGGGGGAGCAAGACAGGGATAACATCAGTGATGGGTCAACGTGCATCATGCATATGTTGTTGTTGCTGCAGTTCTTTGGATTTGGACATCTACTTTGGGCCTGCAGGTTGTTGGCCAGATGGGTGGGTCATCCGGACATGTGTCAGGGTGACACGTGTGTGAGGTGCTGCATGCATGTGGTTGTGTGGGGATGTGCAGGGCATATATGCAGGGTTGTGTACATGTGTGTGTGATGACCCCATCCATTAGCTGATTCCCAATTCACATTTGGGGGAGGGACTCATGCTTGGCATTGCTGTGTCTTGCGTGGTCACTCACCTCCATCTGACGTTGTTGCCACACCACACTCCATTCGGCCCACTCCCTCGATGGATTCTATGCCAATGGTGCTGGCACATGTCTCCTCCCACTCCTGCATCTTCATCGGGGATCCACCTCCGCCTCCTGTGCCCATGGCCAGATTCCTGTTGGCCGATAAAATGCTGCGTACACGGAGGCGCAGATCATCCCACCGCTTACGCACGTCCTTTACGGTGCGGGGGGTGGAGCCCACCGCACTGACTTTCTGCGCCACCTCAGCCCAGATTTCCTTTTTTCTCAGGAGTGCCGGGCGCCGCATGTCGCTAGCGAACACTACGTCTGCATTTGCAGCCAGGGTGTCTGCCAGCATTTTCAATTCCTTGTTTGAGAAGCGTTCTTTGCGCTGGCGCGCATCGGCTTTCTTTAGGGCCTTGGGCATTGTTTGTTCTTCTGGGATGTGGTTTTGCCAGTCGTGGTGTTGCTGCAGGTCCTGAGTGCAGGGGATGGCAATGGATTGTGTTTTTAAAGATGGCCGCCGGGCTCTTTCCCGTTCCGGTGCGATGACGCTATTTCCGGTTCCGGTGTTTTACGGTGACCGCTAATAGCAGTGACCGCTAATAGCAGTGACCGCTAACAGCGGTGACCGCTAATAGCGTGCAGCATGAGGGCGGAGGTGCTATCAGCACTTTGGTCGGAGCCGGTAAGGTGCTTTTCCGCCATGGCGGTGGGGTCATTTACCGTCATGGCCCTATGCGCGTGTCCGCTAACTCGTAATGGAACGCTATTAGCGGTCTCCTACGATGGCGGACACGCTAATAGCGCCATGACGGTAAATCACATTTTTTAGCGCCTACCGTGTAATGAGGCCCAATGTCTTTCTGCGTTTCCTCCCGAGGACTTTGGCAACCCGATGTAACGCAGGCGAACGAAGCAGCGGTCCCCGCCTTGACTGTTGGAACTCTCACGGCTACCGCTGGAGACCGCTCGAGCAGGGTGTACGAACTTGATAAGGTATGCCTCTCCCTCCTCTTTTTTCTTTGAACACAGAACTGAAATAGTTTTCTAACATCCTAGGCGCTTTTCTGACGCTTTGAATTCTCACACTGTCAGTATACAGTAGTGAATGGCCATTTCGTGCTCACTAATGCAACCCCCAACCTTTTGTGATGTGGGGCTACAAGGAGTACATATATATCTAAGGGTTCTCTGTCTTTCACTGCCCGGCACCAATTTAAAGTATAATAAGAAGGGCAATTACAGCCCGCTATGTGGATTAGATATGGCTGAGTTCTGTGAACACAGTTAATTAACCAATGCATGACACAC
This sequence comes from Ambystoma mexicanum, assembly GCF_040938575.1. Classification (NCBI taxonomy): domain Eukaryota; kingdom Metazoa; phylum Chordata; class Amphibia; order Caudata; family Ambystomatidae; genus Ambystoma; species Ambystoma mexicanum. The sequence goes on along the minus strand of NC_090932.1, from coordinate 937,250,437 downwards.
TATCTCGGTTGTCAACTTTCTTATAGGCAAGAATCTGTCTATACTTACCAGTTAAGGTGCATTTGCTGCCTACCTGGAAATGAGACGGGCCGTGGAGCCTCTAAAATATGCTAGTCTCCCGTTAAAAGAAAAAAGGTAAGAACCGACAGAATAAAAAATGGCCGGTATAAATATAGGCAGTATACCTTAGTGATGAAGGAAAAATTAAAAAGGAGAGTGGTCTAAGTAATACGGAGATAGTCGCCGTTATTTTAGAATAAACCTAATGTTTGAAGATAATATAGTAAAACTATATGAGGAAGATTTTCTTCAGAGACATTTTAGAGTATGAGGGTGGTAATTTTCCACAAAATATTTTTTGTGCCCCTCCCTTTTCCATCTAGGCTCTACATGTAAGATACCTAAAGAAATTGAATAGTGGGTGGAAACATATATCCCACCTAAATAAGAAATTGTTGGGGGACTTGATGAACCATCATTTCTTGGAACCAGCAACAGTACCGGCTACAATTGAGCCAGTGCATTCTCACGCCTATATTGAATGTAAGTAAGGATTGGATGATGTTTCCTGTTTGTTTTGTTTTACCGCTATGTTCATAAAGATTTAAATCTAAGAACAGTGTTTTGGCGAAATACATAATGCACAAGTGTAGTACTAACCTCCTCCCGTTGAAGATGCATACCTTGAATATATAAAATAAAAGATGTACATAACCCCCAATAGCACATGATTTTGAAAATAAATGTATATCTGTGGAGTGGCGGGGGAGGGGCAAAATCGCAGTCAAAGACTGCTTAGCGCCCCTACCTCCTAGACTGTCAAACAAGTTGTCAACCAGTTGACAACTTGTTTGACAGTCTATGAGGGTACGATGCAGGCGGGTGCCTGAGCATCGACCCACCTGTGAAGACTGTCACTCTTCTGTAATCAAGCAAGGGTATGGGCACTAAGCAGTCTTTGACTGCGATGTTGCCCCTCCCCCGCCACTCTTAATCCAGGTATACCTCCTCTCCGAGTTATTTTACTAGACCCGGGGTACCTGACCGAATTGACTCATTATACTGGATGTGGTTATTAGTTATTAAGCCAGTCTCACTGGCACGCTGATCTGGGAAGGGATGTGGATACACTACATGAGAACAGCAACGCGGCGCATGTTCCGTGCGCATCCCTAGCAACAGTAGCTATGGCACGCACGCACAGCACCGCGTCTGCCCTCAGTACATGCCTTAGGAGTTTAGTCGCTACACACAGTGTTTGGTTGGACCAACGTGATCGTTTGAGAATAGACGACCTAGTCGAGCCTTATTAAAGGATCTAATATAGACACGATTGTTTTACGTATTACGATCGCGCCCATGATACGATGTCCCATACGAAGATGGCGCCCCGCGCGGGGACGCGCGGGCGCGGCTGCTCCCATGCCAACCTACTTTGCTTGGGAGAGCAGTGCAGCACATCCTTGTGACGGGTGGCTTCGTTCGGCGTCCCGTGGGCAATTCCCTTCCAAGTAAGTTTCAAGTAAATGCAGGCGATTACTGATCACGATCGTTGAATTATGCAATTAGCACTGATCCGAGAATAGGGGCCAACAGCCCACTCCGAAGCTTATGTTGATTACAGCCTATCTGGCTTGAGAGCATACAATCTAATATCACCCCCCTTTCCTTTTTCTCCACACCTCCAGTTGTGCATTGTCGGAGCCACAGCCCGATACAGCCATTGCACCCGGCGAGACGTTTGGTTCTTTTGACCGGGTGAGTCATGATGAATTATATTAACAGCACTTTAGAGTTTGACTCTGCACCCTTGATCTAATACTCACAAACTGTTTTGCTATGTCACTTACATCATACAGGTGGCCATGAATTATCTTTGCTTACCAGGGAAAGCAGGTCAGTCTATCTCCATTTTGGAGAGTTACCTATCAAGTTCCTCCAAACTTTATATAAATCTAATGAGTATATCCTTATACTTTGTAGGAATCCCTATCGAATTTTGTTGAATCTAAACACGTCCTGCCCTGAAGATGGATTTCCAATAATCCGAAATGCGTTGGCCCTGATTACTCAATAGGAGTGTCTTTAGAAAAACTTCTGAGCAGAGTGAATGTAAAGGCTCAGAAGCAGTAAAATACAAATTTGACAACTGTCATGTATATGAATTACTCTATCATGTTATACTGAGATGAAGTGTACTTTACTTTTGTACTTTACCGCACACGGTTTGTTTTAGAGCATTCTTTTAGCTCAATTGAAATGCTGTCCTTTGTTTTTGAATTACAAACTGACTTGTATGAACTAAATCTGTGAATTAAACTAGTTCTTTTACACACATCTAAGGTATTGGTGTGGTGTAAATTAAATCTGTTTATCAAATCTACTGGCGATATGATGTAATAACAATCGGATCTGCCTTACACCTGTTTGTTCTCAGCCGGATTCATTCTTGGTTGGAGACTCCCAGCTAGAGAGGGCCGAATGTACCCGGTTGACTATTTGAACATTAGATCAAGCCAATCACACCATTCTGAAGACTGGTGAAAACTGAGCCTTGTCGAACAAATATTCCAGCGAGGGAGTCTTTAGTCTCTGCAAGGCAGAATTACTACTTGGGACTAGTTCCCGCGAGGAGTGCAGTACAGGGTTACCAGCCGGCAACGGTCGTTGCATGTCTTGTTCTTCATTGCTCTTGGATCCCGACCCTGGGTGTGGACAAGCGAGGGAGTATCACCTGGGTGGAGGGTCCTTGGAGATTGGGAGTGAGCTTCCCACAGGGGAGACATGGTATCCCCCTTTTCCTGTTGAGGACCAACCCTGACCTTTATGGGCTACTATAAAGCTGTTCCCCTCATTTCCCCACATGTGACACTTGACAGTACTGGGATGAGGAAGAAGCGACTTAGAGCAGTGAACACTACACCATTTCACCACTCTAGCACTGGGACGAAGAAGATGCTTGTAAAGTGTTGTGAGGGTCAGGCATGTCCCTTTCATTTTGGTCAGGAAAGTCTCATTAGGATCCACACCTGCAGCCTGTTAAGGGGCTGCAGGAATATATAAAGAGACCACTGCAACAGAGCAGAGGGCAAAAAGGGAGGCCTGTATGGGAGAGACCAGCAGGGGACCCTTGTAAAGAGGAGACAGCTGTGTTCAGACCGGAGAAGGAGCCATGACGCTGGCAGATATCCCAGAGGACTTGCAGGACCCAAAGCAAGTGGGCTGTTTCCTTGCCGCAGGTCTGGGAGCCTCCGTGACAGAGAGCAGGCAGCAGGTGCTGCGAGAAAGCCCAGAGAAGAAAGGACGCCGCCCACACCCATGAGGAAGCATTTGAGTTGCCGGTGTGTAGAGGGAAATACACAGTGAGTGACCAGCACTCGCATCAGTGGACTTCCCGGCTTCAGAAGCAGAGAGGAAGCAGCGGGAGCCTCCAGGAGGAGATGCAGGAAGCTGGTGAGTGTCAGGGAGGGCACTCAAATACTGGGGCACTCCTAGCAGACCACAAATTAGTAACAGTCCTCGAAAATCAAGTAAAACAAATGCATATTGAATACCGGACTGAATGGAAATTTAAAATGAAGCAAAACAAATGCACATTGAATACCTAACTGAATGGAAACTTAAAACTAAGTAAAACAAATGCATATTGAAAACAAAACTGAATGGAAACTTAAAATTAAGCAAAACAAATGCATATTGAATACCGCACTGAATGGGAACTTAAAATTAAGCAACATGAATGCATAGTGGACAAAGAGTTAACTGAAACCTTGAAATTAAGCATTCTAAACACTGAATGGATTAAAACTTTGTGGGCAAAGCAAGTAACAAAGGATCGCCCAAGTGTCCAAGGGAAAGCGAATTACAGAAAAGGGCGTAAGTGTGACAGAGCACCATACAAAAATGGGGAAGGAAACACAAAAAAACAAAGTGAAATTTTAAGAGTGAATGCAGTGTGGTAAGGCCAAAAACTGGCAAAAGGTGTGTGATATGTGATGGCAGAGCCACGCGGCTGATTAAGAGAAGCCAGAGGAGTGTAAATCAGCACATGAAGCCAAGAGGCCGATAAAAAGGAACTACGCAAAGGTGACTTGGTGCACAGGAGTAAGTACCAAAGAACCTGTGTGGGCTGAAGAGCCCAGAGATACTGGTTGCACGACCTGTGATGGGTGGACCATGTGGTCTGACAATTGCGCCTATACCAGTGAACTCGGAATTCTGAAAACCAAGGACATTGGGGTGGTGAAGTTAAAGTCTTGGGCAAGGTAATCCTGCGACTTGAGGAACTATATGTGTGGTCTTGAGAACAAACTCTCAAGACCTTTTGCTTCTGAACTATGTTGATTGGAACTTGGGGAATGGAGCCCCGAGAATTGTTTTGAACTGTATTGCCTTGAACTTGAGAAAGGTAATTTTGAGACTTGTGTGGAACTTTCATACACTTGGGGAAGGGGATCTGAAAGAGAGCTGGGAGCTGCAGGAAGCTCAGAACTTTGAGTTGAACACAATTTATTTTATTATTGACATCCCTACACATTGTTTAGCTTTAGTTGTGAGGGCAAGTAGATTTTGGACACAGACATACTTTTAAGTTGAACTCTTTGACTCACGACCTGATCACGAGTTGGAATTCATGGAATTCTGAAACACCTGCTCCCTTTCTTCTCTCGAGTGGGGTTTCCAAAGGAGATAGTGACTGATCAGGGCTCTACTTTCATGAGCAAGTTTATGGGAGAAGTTAAAGAACTGTTACATATCACCACCCTTAGAACATCGGTGTACCATCCCCAGACAGATGGCTTGGTGGAAAGATTTAATAAGACACTCAAAACCATACTCTGCAGGTTAGCTGAACAAGATTGTAAGAACTGGGATCAAATTATACCCTGGCCCTTGTTTGCAGTCCAGAAAACCCCCTAGGCCTCAACAGGATTCTCCTCGTTTGAACTTCTTTATGGGCAAGAACTACACGATGTCCTGGATATGTTAAGAGAAACCTAGGAAGAGAGAGAGGAGGCACCAATTCCACTCTCCCAAACTGCTAATAGATTGAAGGATCACATGACGGCTGTAAGATCTTTGGTTCAGACTCACATGATTAAGGCACAGAAGAACAAAGACCTCTCACGATAAAAACAATTCTCTGAGATTGATTGATTGATATTTTATTTCTATCGCGCTCGTACACAAGTGTTTCAGAGCGCGACAAGGCAAGGTAGGGGAACAGGGGAGAACAAAACAGTGATCTTACTAGGCCCAGTGACATTGAGAACGCGCAAGTGCATAGGAGAGGGGGGAGGGAAAAGTGCATGGAAGGGGGGAGAGGTGGAAAGTGCGAAGCAGAGGAGAAACAGATAAATAACAATAAATAAATAATAAAGGCAACAAACAGTGGTAATGCAGCCAGCAATTTGCAAGTGCTAGGTTTAAGGCAGCAGACAGGGTAGGTCCGATAAGTGCAGGAAGAAAAAGGGGGGCTGTATGGGTACAGATACAGACTCCAGTGCAAGGGGTGGCCCGGAGGCAGTGCGGGAGGGTGACAGGATGAGCAGGTACCTGGGCCCAAAAGACAGAGGGTGGCCAGGTGCACGGTGCCAAGAGAGAACAGATCAGCAGGGGAGAGGGGGAGCGAAGGCAGAAGAAAAGAGGAAGGTCTTGAGGTGCTTCCGGAACCGGAGATGGTTCTCAAGTTTTAGAGTGGCAGGGAGGCTGTTCCAGAGGGAGGCCCCAGTCGAAGACAGAGATCTACCCCCAGCTTGTTTCTTAGAAAAACGACTGACCCTGAGTGAGTTGGAAGTAGAGGAGCGAAGAGCTCGAGAGGGGAGGTATTTGCGGAGGGATAGCTGAAGGTATTTTGGACCCAGGCCCCAGAAAGCCTTGTGGACAATGCAGAGGGTTTTGAATTTAACCCGTGCATCCACTGGGAGCCAGTGAAGAGATTTCAGAGCTGGAGAGATACGATCCCAGGGCTTGAGGCCAAGGACAAGTCTCGCAGTCCTGTTCTGGATTAGTTGCAGAGGGCGGAGAGTAGAGGCAGGTAGATTTTGAAAGAGGCTGTTACAATAGTCCAAGCTAGAGAGAACCAGAGCTTGAGATACCATGAGTATCTGGGGGAAGGAGAGGAAAGGCAGAGTACCCCTGAGGAGGTGCAGTCGGAAATTTGACTTTTTAGAGACCTCAGAGATGTGGGCGGAGAAGGACAGGGTGGAGTCAAAGATGACCCCGAGGTTCTTAGCCTCGCAGGTGGGGGTAGGAGGAGGGCCAAGGGAGGCCGACCAGAGAGTGAGGGGAAAGTATGGAGAAGGTGTGCCGATGAGGAGGATCTCAGTCATTCTGGCATTCAGACAAAGATCATTGGCGGAACACCAATCTTGAATGGCAGTAAGGCAATCAGAGATGAGAGAGGGAGAGGAGGTGGCTGAAGGCAGCCTGAAAATTAGTTGGGTGGCGTCAGCGTAGCACTGGAATTTTGAGTAGAAAATGGCAATGCTTTGGGCGAGAGTTGCCAGGTATTGGTTGAAAAGCCAGGGCAAGAGGTTAAACCCCTCGGGAATACCACAGGTAGAGAGGGAGATAGAAGATAGGAAGGTGTTGGGTCCCTGCTTCCCAGTGAAGCAGGCCCTCGTAGCAGATCCGGCGCACGCCGGAATGATACACGGAGCCTCGTCTGGGTACAACCTTCTTTATTCCCAACTGTCGGCGGAACTGCCGTAATCCCCTTGTCCCTCCCCCTTCGCCTTGACGTCACGTCCGGGACGTCAATGTCTTGAGGACCCAAACGGGGTCCTCCCACACAACGATGTGGGCGACCTGACATCTCCCCCATTTTTAACACATTAGTTAACTGGTCCCTCTCTTACCCCATCTCCTCGATGAGTCGCATTGGTTTCATGCGACTCCACTGCGGGCGGAGTCTCTTGGCCGGGGTTGGTTCCTCCCTGGCAGGTGGGGAGCGGGGCACCTCGCCTTCGGACTCTTCCCCGTCTCCCTGATGCGCTTCGTCGCGTGGTCCATCTTCTTCGCTGTCTCGGTCCCATGTCCAGGGGTCTGCCGGCGTCAACGTGACTCGTTTGAAGTGCGAGCTGTTCCGGGTTATTGTTGAGTGATCCTTCTTTTGTGCCGTGACCATGGAGCCTTTCTTGTGTGTCACGACCAGCGGCGTGGGTGCGAAGGTGGCTTCCTCCTTCCTGTTCTTGGGTTGTCTTAGCCACACTTCGTCTCCTGGTTGCATTGTGTTCTCACGAGCCCTCCTTTTCCTGTCCGTGAACTCCTTGGTTTTTGCTTTGTTGGCTGTGTCGTTCATTTGCGCTTCTTGTTCCAGCGGTGTTGGTCTTTGTGGTCTCGGGTCCTCCGGTAATCGCGTGGCGATCGGTCTTCGGAACATTAGGTCTGCCGGGCATACACCCGTTGTACTGTGTGGAGTGTGCCTGTATTCTCGTAGGAGTTGATTGAGGGCCTGTTCGAATGGCTTGTTCTGTATATGGGCTATTTGTAGAGTCCTCTTTATGTTGGCCATGAACCTCTCGACCATGCCGTTGGCTTGTGGCCACCGGGGGGTTATGCGTCGATGTTGAAACCCCATGTATTTTGCGAATTTTTGAAAGTCATGGCTGATAAATGTGGGGCCGTTGTCGGACTTAATGATCTTGGGGATGCCATAAGCAGAGAGCATCCTGTCTATGGCTGGAATGACGCACGTCGTGGCGCTGCTCTCTACTATCTGAGCGTCCGGGTATCTTGAGTGCTCGTCCATTAGTACAACCACGTGTGTCCCATTGTTCAGTGGTCCGAATAGGTCTATTGCCAGTTCTTCCCACACTTTGTTGGGTAGCGGTGAGGGCTGTAGGGGGTTCGGGTGTGGCGGGGGTGCCACTTGAGCACAGACGTGACAGTTTCCCACTATATTTTCCACCAGGCGATCAAGTTGGGGGAACCAGACTTTCTGGCGCAGGAGGCGTTTTGTATCCACGAGGAATTTTAGAGGAGTCTGGTTCACTTGGAGTGTCAGGATGGGGCTGTGTTGAATGGCCGTCGTGTTGTCCTTTAGGGCCCACACGTATCCTTTTCTTCTTTGATCTTCCTCTGACGAGAGGGTGTCAGTGCTGGTGGGGGATCGCGTCTCCACGTATCTTACGAAACGCCGCCTGTGTGATTTTCTTGTGTCCTCGGATGACCTTTTGTCTTCGCGTGTATAGCGACTTCTGCGGTCACTGTCGTCTTTTCTGTTTCTTTGCCGTTCTCTGTCCGCTGGTGGCCTGGGCGGACTCTGTGGTGTGGGCCTGCGCCTTTCCTGGTATCGGTGTTTGGGCGTTGAGTGGGTAGGGGCGTTCTTGCACATGGCCCTGTAATGGTCCATACCCCCGCACGCGGCACACTTCTGCCCTATGGCCGGGCACGTGCCAGAGTGTGGATATTCGTAGCCGCACTTAAAGCACGTGGCATCAAGGTGTTTGGTGGTCTGACTTGGGTGGGTGTATATCTTGTTGATTGTCTCCGCGGTATCGCTGGGTTGATGAATGGACACCTTGCCGAGGTTGTCTAGTTGCGAGTCTACCGCTGCTTCCATGCGGGCCAGTGCCAGGATTTCCTCTAGTGAGCGTTGTTTTTGCAGAAGTTGCTTACGGAACGGCTGAGAGAGGCATCCAGCTATCACTTGGGACCTGAGCGCCTCTTTGTTGGAATATCTGTGGAACTCACAGTGTTTTAGTTTGATGTGTAGGCGCATCACAAAATTGTCTATGGACTCCCCTTTTTCCTGTCTCGTTGTGTGGAACATGTGGCGCTCGTAATCCACATTGGTGTGCGGTGCGAAATATTCAGACAGCTTGAGGTGTAGTTGGCTGTACGTGACGGTGTCCACATCAAGCAACTCCCCTGCAATGTCTCTTACCGCAGGTCCCACCGCCATGAACAGGGTGTTCTTCAGCCTCGTGTCGTCTGTCAAACCTATGGCCCCGGTGTAAAATTTGAAGTCCCGTAGCCATATGTTCCATCTGGGCCCCAGGTTAGAAGTATCTCTGATCTCAAATGGGTTGGGCATATGCATGACTTGAGCGGCACCTTCTTGATGTACCTGTGGGTTGTTGTCCTGTGCCGTGTCAGCGCTTCCAGACGCTTGTCCTGCTCCCCCTGACGAGGACGCCGGGGTAGTTGCGGTGTCCGACATGACTCTGCCGCCTTGGGGTGAGATGTTGCAGAGATATGTGCCCTGTGGTCTGCTGCGTGCACCGGCGTCGGCGTTTCTATCTGGTGTGGAATTCAGCCTGTGGCGCTGTTGTGTCCTGTGTGCTGCACAGCACGGTGTCCGCCGTGATACACGGGGCCGGGGGGGGAGCCGCTCTCACTGTGCGCTCGTGGTCATGGGCGCGCGACTGTCGGGGGCGGGGCCACCCGTAACGAGCGTTGCGCGGCGCTCGAGCGCCCGTGACTTGGCTTGTTCTTCACGTGTCACGCGGGAGCCGGGGCCCGCAATGTGTGTGATGGTGCAGACTTATCCGTATTCACGGGTCACGCGGGAGCCGGGGGCCCGCGATGCGTGTGATGGCGCTGGCTTATCCGTACTAATGTCACGCGGGAGCCGGGGCCGCGCTCCGATGGTGCCCCCGTATCTGCGGGAGACGACGGGCTGCAGGAGGCCTCTGTCACGCGGGAGGCGGGGCCTTGTCTGGTGGGCACCCGTGCCCGAGGCGCGCCGACGCGCTAAACTGCTCGGCTGCAGACCTCGGCACAGTGCCTGCGGGGTCCGCGCCCGCTCGTCGCCAGTGTTGGGTCCCTGCTTCCCAGTGAAGCAGGCCCTCGTAGCGGATCCGGCGCACGCCGGAATGATACACGGAGCCTCGTCTGGGTACAACCTTCTTTATTCCCAACTGTCGGCGGAACTGCCGTAATCCCCTTGTCCCTCCCCCTTCGCCTTGACGTCACGTCCGAACGTCAATGTCTTGAGGACCCAAACGGGGTCCTCCCACACAACGATGTGGGCGACCTGACAGAAGGATCCCAGTATGACCTGGGAGGGTCGATCAGAGAGGAAAGAGGTCAGCCAGGCCAGATACTGATCAGTGATACCCAGGTTATCACAGAGACGGTTTAGCAGGATGGGATGGTTGACCTTGTCAAAGGCAGAAGAGAGATTGAGTAAGATGAGGACAGAGGGAATGTTAGAGTCAAGGTCGGAGAGCAGATCTTCATAGATGTTCAGGAGAGCAGTTTGCATGCTTCTGGCAGCTCTGAAGCCAGACTGGTGGCCATGGAGACAGCCAACAGAATCAGAATGAAGGTTAAGCTGGGAGATGGCCAGCTTTTCCGGGAGTTTGCCCAGAAAGGGAGTAATGGAAATTGGGTGATAGTTAGCCAGACAGGAAGGATCAGCTGTGGGTGTCTTGAGAAGAGGAGGCACAAGGGAGTGCTTCAGAGGGGAGTGGAAGGATCACGAGGCAAAGGAGTGGTTGCAAATGTCAGCAAGGTCCAGAGCGAGGGTGTCAATGTGGTCCTTGATGGTTTAAGAGGAACAGGGATGAACCTGTTTATGCAGTACACTTCACGCACTTGGAGTTGCCTGGTATACTGTCCTGCCAGGATTTCCTTATGCAGTTTCTTTACATTGTGGCTGCCCAGTTCTCTATTTGTTCATTAACTTTGATAAACAAAAATACCTGGTATACTCTCCTGCCAGGTGTTATTCCACAATGTCCCTTGGGGTTTCCCTCCTTGGTCTTCCCCAAGTTCGTACTGTGGGTCCCAGACCCCAGTTCCACTGTCTAGGGCTTCTGATATACTGCCCAACAGTGCTTCAGCATTCCAACCCTTTGCCTGGGCTCCCTGGTTCTTTTCCTGCAGTCTCTCAGCGTTCCCGACTCCGAATTGGATGTTTCTCCGGCTGTTGCATCTCTTTTTGACCCTGCAGGCAACTCTGAAAGAGGCTCGGTCCCCGCTCAGTGTCCAAGCTCCCTGTTAGTAAGCACAGCTTGCTTCCTCCTGCTTTGCCACAGCCTCCACAGAGCTTCTCTGAGCGCGTTGCTCACCGGGCTGCCTTTTCCCTCCGTTTAGCTGCCCTGTCTTCTTCACTGATGTTGGTCGCTGCACTCCTGGTTTCTTCGCTCGCCTGTCAACATGACAGCTTGGGTTCCCCAGCAACACCTAGTCGGCCAGATCTAGCGTTCTTGTGATGTTCTGTTTCTGCACCAGGATGAAGATGACAAACTCCATACTTCTCTTCCCGGCATGGTTTTAAACTGTGTCGGGCCAATCAAATCCTTCCAGCTACTAGACTGCTGGTGTTGGTTCTTATTGGGTTTAATCATCATTGCTCCTTGCCTCTTCCTTGTCTCAGTTTTTGTCACTTTGTTTGTTATCTGATATTGAAGAGTACTGTCAGTGGACTTGGCAAGTTGTCAAGGGGAACTACGGCAGTATGCCATCAATGCCTGAGTAATGGAGTGAATATTCCTAAAGAGGAAAGGGAGATACCATGTTTCACCCGATGATGTCATGTCATCCCCCTGAGGGTCGCCTGCCCCATATGGTCCTCCCTTATATAGTCGCCCCCAGGTTTAGGATCAGGTAGCGGCTGCCGTTCCCTGGCCACATGAGGAGAGGCAACCTCAGGGAAAGGAGTGAGGACATCATCAGATTCATCACAATACGTAGATTTGTGTTCCAACAACGTGAGATCCCCTAACATAGGTTTTTCAAATATACTTTAGTTCGGATGACATGCAAGAAAAAGGATGCATGAATGTGGTCGGGGAACGAAACCCTGTTAGATTGTCTGATACATAGGAATGTTCTTACATAAAGTATTTCTTTAACCTGATTTTTCAAATACAATATTGCGATTCAATTCGAAAGGCAAACAGATTGTGCGTATGTGTACCTACAAAATATAGGCCCTTAGGCCTCAGAGTTTAGCATGAATATTAATGCCCTGGGTGTGGCCCAACAAACCACGAAAGAGATCAAGAAGAGCTGGGGGAATATGAAGAGGCACACTAAGGAGAAACTAGCCGAGCAGCATGCACATGTCAGTGGAACAAGGGGGCTGTTCACAGAGTGACAACACATTGACACCTGCAGAGGAGGCAGTTGCAGGGATGCTGCAGACAGTGGTGTTAGAAGGCATTAATGGACCAGTAGCACCTTTTGTTCTAAAATCCTGGTGTGCTGCTTGCGTTTATAGATATGTACCATGTTATTGCAATGCCCAGTGGACTTGGCTGCCATAGCATGTACACAACATATGTCCAATTCCTAACATGCATATGAATATGACTGTCAATAGTATACATATTTGTATCCTTGTGTGTGGTGTCCTTAACCCTCACAGTGTACCCACATGTGAAGTTGCAGTCAGCACTGATTTCATGTCCTTGTGTTCATGTTGTGTGGCCATGTCGACTGGGTGTTTAGCCACATAATGAATTACATAGGTACGATCATGAAGTTCATCATAGTGACTGTCAAAGGCAGTATGCATATTTGGCAAGATAGCAGCCTCCATGCATCTAAGGCCACATGTATATCCCTTCTCATAGAACAATGCAAACATATGTCTGCAGGTTCATGATCCATCTATGGTTCATTGTATTTGAAGCGATAATGTGGGTACATGTTTTGGACTCATTAGCTACGGAGATATTTTGTGAATTGTAGCTGATCATAGCAAATGCATACCAATACAGTCACATCACAATAACCATTCCCTTTTCCATACAGATGTTGGTCAACAGAAAACCCTCTTTGAGGAAAGTGACCCTGACATGTCACCTATGGAGGGACATGATGAGCCACAGGAGATGGTTGTGGTAGAGCCAGCACCACATGGTGAGCCAGAGATAGGCAGTTTGGTTACAATGGGCACATCAGGTGACACTGAAGGTCCACTACAGCTTCAGGAGGCCGAGCTGCAGTCTGCAACAGTTACCCCAATGGACCCCATTCAGGAAAACCTGAGATGCCCAAATGTGTTGCAAGAATGTCCACACAGATAGGCCCTGCACACACTTCTACAACACTTGCATGGGAGGATGCGAGGAGGAAATTACCAGATGGAAATACATTCTTGGTTGACTCCATGCTGTCCACTCTTGGGGAGGGCCTCCTTGGATAATCGAATGAGGTTGCTGCTACTTGTTTGGCTTTGTGGATGAGGCCAGAGTTATCCGGCTACAGATCAGCAAATTGTGCAATAACCTGTAGCACACAGCGTGAAGTGAAATATGGCTGTAAACGCATCACCATGCAGCGAGCATGGCATCCGATAATCATGTAGGAACAGCCCTAAAGGTGAATGAAGGCTTCCATGGTCACAGAGCAAACTCAGAGGAGCGTGTCAAGTCATTCATCACTTTGGTTCCTCTTTTTTAATAACACTTTCTGTGAATTTTGGGCAAGTTATTTAAGGTCCATTTTCTTTCTGTGTTATCTGAATGGTATGACTGAGATTAAGACAATAATACCATTTTTTTTTTTACTTCAGCTGTGTGGTAAGTCTCCTTTGCAGTGGTCAAAGTGGGTGGGAGTGGTTGGGAGCAGTGCTCCTATACTTTTTTAAATTGAGTTGTACTGTTAGTTTTATTTTAAAAAAGAAACCATTCTGGAATGGTTTCGTTTGAAAACAATAGTGTAGGAAAAAGTTGACACTTCCAATGAACTGAACCTTCCCTTAAAGAGCAGGAGCATGTGTTTGGGGGTTTGTATTTTGCGTGGGAGGGCGATAGGGTTTGGGGTAGCGAGGGCAGGACGTAGGGAACATAGCTCCACTACTTGGTTTCTTACACGTTGACTACTGCTCCTTTGTAATGTGGAGCACTTGTCACGGTGTAGCACTTGTCAAATGCGGTAGTTTAGTCGTGCCATTTGTATTTGTATTTGTATTTACATGCAGAAATGTCGTTGATCAAAGTCTACATCTGTGCTGATGTAGAGTAGGATTATGCTGCCTCAAATTGATGTGCTGTGGCACAGTGCCGGTAGATGTGGTTGTTGACCCGTGTAGCTTGCAGAAAGTTGCCATTTATGTTCATGATGATGTTGACTGAATCACACCTCATCTGCACATTCACAGAATACCTATCTCCTGGTCTTATCCAGGTATACAACAGCTGTCAGGCGTCTGAGGGCCACATGGATGCAATCAATGGTACTACACACCCCAGGAAACCCAGACTATTTTCAAAATGCCCTCACTATTTCTGCTCTTGAACATTCATTGTGGGGCATGGCTATATGTAGCCTAGCAAATGCAAGGATCACATTGCAGACCTGTTGTAGGGTCCCAGACAATGCGGCCGCTCTTCTGAATGCCTCTGGCGGAACCTGGGAGAAGTTAAGATAAAACACTGGTAATAGCTCATGATCTCTACCCAAATCCTGATGTGAGGTGTGAGTAAAGCCTAGAGACCCGGCGGCGCAGCAAACCGATGTCAGACACCGGCATCCGGCACCAAAATCAGCCACAGAAAGCTCTGACATGCCGCTGGGTTTGGAAACCAAGATGGTGCCCGCCTGTTTCACTTGCGTCACAGTCCATGCCTGACTGCATTCTCCGCCCTGCCGGATCACTGAGGCATCCGGGCCTCTCCTCTCCTGGTAGTGAGCCTGCTCTGCCACCTTGTGGGAGAGCGTGCTGGGAGAGCACAGCTATCATAGGCCTGCCCAGGGAGACTGGGAGGAGCACCATGCAGAGGGGTGCACTAGCACAGGAACCAGGTGAGAGGAGCGTGGCCCCTAGCACATTCCTGAAGCAGAGCTCCGCAGGGGATCCACAGAGGCTTGAGTAGCAGGGGAACACATGAGGCACCAGCAGCAAATGAGCCACCCGCTATGGAGCAGTCTCCTGTGAGTCTCCTGTGAGAGTGGGTTGAGGAGCCACTGAACGCTGGGAGTACTCTCGAATTACCGATGGGAGTGGGATGAGAGGGTCTCAACTATCCCTCCAAACAAGATTACTCACGGTGTGTGCTTGTTAGGAGAGGTGGCCGAAAATATAAAGCATTACTGAACAGGGGATGCAGCATTTTCCTCCGGCTTGGGAAGTGTGACCACCATAAGGCACACTGTCTGGTTGGAAAAATACTCTATTGAAGACTGCCTGTTGGTGTTTGCGGGGTGGTATCCCACAGCCAACCCTGTCAGTGGCAGGGCCTGTGATGTTGTGAAGCACTCTCTGGGATGCAGGAAGGGCTATGCACCCCCTCTTGGAAGTGAGCCTTTTGTGGGAAGGCTCTGGTCAGGGTTGGCGGAGCTCGAAATCGTCGCGGTAATCTGGGTGTGGCTGAACCTCCTGCCCCCTTGGAGGCAGAAGAAAGCATGTTCCTTGGCACCGGCAGTAACAAGTGGCAGGGTGATTGTGAGAGAGGATCCTGGTAGCTCTGTCTGCCGCACAGTACGCACAGCGACACATAAGCGCTAAAGATGGTCAAACAACAGAAAGCAACCAAAAACACAGATATGGACACTCTGTTTCAGCTCCAGGAGAACGGAACAAGATGGAAATGGTGAAGGCAATGGCCCACTCCCCAGTAAGACCTCCTAATACACCAGGACAGCTGGCAACTAAGTAAGACGTGCAATCTTTCATGTCAGATATCAAGGCAGAGTTCAGGAACTGCATGGTGGAGCTCTCTACGAAGATGGAAAGCCTAGATGGCCTAGTCACATAAGTGGAACAAAGGGTTGAGGAGGTTGCAGATCAGGCATCAGAACAAACAAAGACGATTGCAGACCTGCAATGTGGAGCACTGTCACTAGAAGGGGAGAGTGAGGCCATGGCAGTTAAGCAGGAGGACCTGGAGAACAGGGCTAGGAGAAATAACTTTTGCATCAAGGGAGTCCCATCTACATTCCCAGACCAAGACCTCAGTGAATATGTTTGCAAAGTCTTTTGGCTGCTTCTTCCAAATCACGACAAAGCCTCACTGCTATTGGACCTAGCCCATAGACTGCAAGGTAGATGGAGGGCAGCCCCGGAACGCCCTGCACAGGTGATCACTTGGGTGCGCTTTTACACCACCAAGCAGGACATTATGGCAGCTGCCAGAGCACAGAACGAAATAGTATTCCAAGAGTCCACCGTCCAAATATATCAAGACCTAGCTGGTGCCACAATACAGAAGCAGAGCGCCCTTAGACTATTGACCACCTTTGTGCAAGACCGGAAAGTCCACTACAGATGGACTTTCCCAAAAACATTTCAGTTTAGGATGGAGGTCACCTTGCGCACAATCAGCTTGCTGGAGGAGGCAGAAGATCTATGGGAGGGGGCTGACCCTAGGGCAAACAAGGAAGCTTCCATGGGGTGCTCCATGCTGCTGAACGGAGAAGACCCAAAGCCTCAGTGTACCCCGTGGATGACAACGGGCAACTCAAGAAAATCTGGAGCTCTTCTGAGGAGTAAATAATCACAGACCCGAGTCCTTCTCAGTCAGATGTTACTCAGAGGGTGCTCGCAAGCTGGCCAATCCGGGGCAACCCAAGTGATAAGCGGCCCCGGCTCTGCACGGCCTTGCCCAGACCATGAGATTGGAATGGCTCATTGGTCGTTGGGGCAAAGGAACAGACCCATTTTAGAACAAAACAAGGATACTACGCCAAGGGCAATAAGGCCAATACATTTCTGGTTAGAAAGCTGACGAAAACACAACGTCGGAACACAATAGTGGGCCTATGGGACGCTCAGGGGTGATACAATACTCAGAAGACGCTAAACTGCAGCTAGAAGAATTTCACTTAATAGAAACCATGTCAGCCACTCCCCGAGTTCTGGCAGATCGAAGGCAATACAGAGAGGGGGTTGCTCTCCCGCACCTTGCTGAAGCAGACAGGGCTACCCTGGACTTACCAATTACGGTAGAGGAGGTAGATTCTGTAATCAAAACCCTGAAGGCAAGAGCCCTGGACCCCAATGGCTTCACACCTAGGTTCTATACACTCTTACGGGCCCAGCGCCTGACATCCCTAACTAACCTCTTTAACTCCTTTCGGCAGACTGGAAGCACTATGGCATCCATGCAGGAAACCTTAAACATTATTTTGCTAAAACCTTGTAAGGACCCTAGAGACTGTGCCTCTTACAGGCCAATCTCGTTGTTGAATTTTGATGCTGATATTTACCCCAAGATCCTGGTCAGTCGTTTGGTCGTGGTCCTCCCCAAAATGGTCAACACGGATCAAACCAGATTTGTGCTGGGTAGAACCATGGGGGATAGTATTCTCTGGGCCCTGGATCTGGTGGAGATAGCAACCTCAGAGCGCCGTAAAATGCCGTTAGTGACGCTAGATGCCACCAATCCATTCAACAAGGTTGATTGGGCCTTGATGAAATTAACCCTTCAAGCATTGCAATTCGTGCCACTCTTCTGGAAAATGCTCCTGGCGAATTGTAGCTCGCCTAGAAACTCAATGCGATTGAACCAAAAAGAGACATGCCCCATAGCATTGACATGTGGGACAAGGCAGGGGTGCCCCCTTTCCCTGCCAAATTTTGCACTGCTAATGGAGCCCTTTGCCCAATTGGTCCACAATAATCACGCCGTCAAGGGGGTCAGGGTGGGCCGAAAACATTATAAGTTGTCCATCAATGCAGATGACGTGATGCTTACCCTCACGAACGTCCAGTCATCTCTACATCAGTTCCTCATAGATGCTGGACTCCTTTAGACAGGCTGCAGGCTTTGAGGTTAACCACAACATATCTTGGGCTCTGGGGGTGGGCTTGACGCCGTAAGAGGTGGAGATCCTTCGGCCCTCCTGTCCGATTAAGTGGGCTGATAAAGCCATAGAATATCTGGGGATTTGCATATCAGTGCACCCGAAAGAACAGTATGCTGCTTACTTCCAACACTCTTCAAAGAGAGTGGTCATCCCAAGAGATTTAATTAATGGGTCGGATCACAGCCAGTAAAATTAACTTGCTTGCTCCCAAGGTTCATTAACTTGCTTGCTCCCAAGGTTCCTTTACCACTGTGCAGTGCTCCCAGTGGAGATCCCACAGAAACCCCTGCTCTGATTACAGCAGATTGTCCTTCAATTTATTTGGTGGGAAAAGGAAGTCAAGAATTCACAGGGAGGTGATGATGAGCAACGCGAGCTTGGGTGGGATGGGGGTTCCTAACCTGCGAAATTACTATGCAGCAGCACAGGTGACTGTAGTGATGCGTCTTTCTCCTGCATCCTTGTAGAATATAGAGAAGGTGGCTTTGATTGACATAGAATTCTACCTGATGGAATGTTGTGATATGACTGGGGTTCTAGTGGAATCAGTTGAGATGTAGCCCACAGAGAGAGAGGATGCCGGTGTTTGCCATTTGTAACCTGGAAGTTACCATGTTGTATATATGACTCAAAGAACTGGATGTACTACTCTGGAACTTAATAAAGAAGTTACCTATTCATCGCATGATGTCAGAGTCACTTGCCATAACCTCTACATTGGTGACGAGGATGCTGGCTGTGCTGGGGGGACAGCACAGAAGGGACAAACACCGCCCCCACACCAAAGAAGACCCTCTCTCTCAGGTAGGGCGAGCGCATATAGTCAGTAGGCGCAGAAGGGCCCAGCGCAAAGGGCGCAGGAGATAAGGAGCTGCACCAGGGGCAGGGGCCAGCTGGCCTTCCAGCAGTTGGACAGGTCAAGCACAGTGAGTGTCAAGAGACTGGCAGAGACACTTTGGCAGGGCTGAGGTCCCAGTGACTGTTTTGAAGGGGTTTGGGAACCCAAAGCTGAGGGATGGCGGGCTAGTTGCCCATGGCAGTAGCAAGTGAAGAGGCTTGGGGTCTGAGATATGCCTGGAAAACTGGGAAGCCATGCTCCACAGCTGAGGGGCTCGGAGCCCAGGGCAGCAGCATTGGAAGAGGTTGGAGCCTCAGCTGCGCCTATGAGTGATGGTGAAGTTGGTAGAAGGGATTTGAAGCTCATATGCAAAGCACTTGGAGGGGCTCATAGCCCATGTACTGTGCAGAGGAGGGTCCTGGGGGCCATTACAGTGCTAGGAGGGGCTTGGAGCCCATTGCCGTGTTACTGAAGTGGTCCGAGTCTGTGGCTGTGCAGTGGAGAGACTTGAAACTAATGAAACTAAGCTTCAAGCCATCATCAGACCTGTTGGCGGGGTTTAACGCCCATTGACTATGTGTTGGAAGAGCCAAGGGCTGTTGCAGCGTCAGGAAGGGCTTGGAGCCCGTGGGTGTTCTTTAGAGGGGGCCTGCATACCCATCAAGTGAGCGTTGCATTGAGTGTGACCGCCTTTTAACGTTTAGTGCATTAAAGGTTGAAGTGCACGGAAGTCGGCAGATGAGGTCTTACCTTATGTTGGGTCAGTTGCTAGATGCCTGAGAAGTGTGCCGGGCGATGAGTGGCGCAGAACAGAAGGCTATGCTGAGCATAAGCGAGGCTGTGTAGGAGATCTGCTGTGTTGCGCGGGTTGATGCGCAGCGGTGAAGGGGCTGAAGCTGCTGCTGCGGTTGAAGCGGGGAGGCCTGGTTTCCCCGATGTCTTCGTATCAATGATGACGTCACACAGGGAGCCTGAGGTGTTGGCGATGGGCCAACTGTGAATGGGAACACGGTGACGGGAGGTGTTCTATGTTCGTAGTTTGGGAGCAACTCAACTGGTAAAGAATAGGACCTTGCAACGTGGTCCGACGTCGGGATAAAGACACTTCCTGGTGAAGTTGGGCTGTGTTTAGAGCGGTTGTATGAGCCGACTATGTTTGAAGCGAAGGTCTGTGCCGTGTTTCAAGTGGCGTTCCGGTTGATGGAAGAGTTCAGTCGTTTTTTTTCTCTTTCAAGGAAAGTGCGGCTATAGAAATGGTACATGTAAATTTTGTGAAAAGGGAGAGCAAGCCGTTGGATTTCTGAGAAGTGGTCAAGGCCACCGCCAAAATTGAGGAGGCGGCCTACGACTGCTGCATGGTTGATGCAGTACTGCTGGCAAGCTGAATCAACAATCATGTGGACTACGGTGGAGCGCTATGTGTGGGACTGAGGAGTAGACCAAAGGTCAGCTGAGATGGGTTAGTGTCCCCAAAAGGTACTTTTTGTCCAAGAGGTGCTGGGGAAGAGGAGCAGCAAGTTAAGCAAACTGTTTCCATTGTGTTGTTTGTTAGGAATTGTAGTTGCTTAAATATAGGTTAATGTGATGTGAGGATTGTCTAGGCTTGAGACATTTTAGTGTGTGTCTGTGATGGTGTGTACGGCCTTGGGGTGTTTCGGCTGGATGTTGTAGCCTCCGTTAGAAAATGCATTAGAGTGATTTTTACCACATGATTTAGGGCGAATGTTGTTAGAAAGTTTTAAAAATAGGTCGCCTAACAATTTGTTTTTCCCACAGATGGACTCTAAATTTAAAATGTAGTTTAGACTGGTCAGCATTTCAAGAATTGTGAGTTTTGGAGAGTTCATGTGTGAAATTTCTGCTGCACTAATGATTGTTTTTTTTCAGATGGGACTCTTTATACATGCTACAGATTTTAATAGTTTTGAACTAGTGTGTACACTGTTATTACTAGTTGCAATTTTAGAAGTCTTGTGTCAATGTGAAGATGAGTTTAACTGAGTGTGTTACGCTAGTGGTGTGGATGTATTGTAATTCTCCCAAAGTTGAGTTGTTAAGTGAAGAGTACTTTCAATACAGGCACATGCGGGTTGGTGGGGTCACTGAGTTGGGTGAAGTAGCTACCTGAGTATCAGATATACTCAGCCTGGTTGGGAGTGGTGTGTTTAGGCACACCCTTGTGTTGTGAAGGAGGGGTGTGAGGGAGAGTGTTTGTTGTATCGTGGTCTGTTGGAGTTTGAACATGGGTGAGAGGTCTGGGTGCCTCAAAGTGTGCAATAGTTTGGTAATGGAATTTTATGAGGTTGGTGATGTCTCTTCTTCACTTAGCAGAAAGGGGAAGGGGCATTTTTATAGAGTTTTGTTCCACTGCGGTGAGGACGTTCATGGTTTTGGATGATGTTTGGCAAGTGTTTTAGTTAAGTGAAGATGATGCATGCACATTATAATTGGAGGTGTTTGCGTGTGTGTGTTTGGTCTTGTTGGGTGTGGTTTTGTTGTTTATAGGGGAGGAGATATGTAGTGATGTGTCTTTCTCCTGCATCCTTGTAGAATCTAGAGAAGGTGCTTTGACTGACATAGAATGCTACCTGATGGAATGTTCTGATATGACTGGGGTTCTAGTGGAGTCAGTTGAGATGTAGCCCACAGAGAGAGAGGATGCCAGTGTTTGCCATTTGTAACCTGGAAGTTACCATCTTGTATATATGACTAAAAAAACTGGATATAATATGCTGGGACTTAATAAAAGAACCACTTATAATTACCATGGAGTCAGAGTCATGAGAACTCACATCTCTACACTGACCCACCTTCCCGACTGGCTCACACCCAATAACTCCCCGAGATGGGTGGAAATTGAGCAATCTAGATTGCCACTCCCCCTTCGCTCTCTGCCATACACCTCCCCTCTCACGCAGAAACACTGGCCCGGACTACTCTCCTGCACAGAAAAAAATGGTGAGGACATGGGACTGGGTGATGAAAAGGGTGGGAATCCCGAGGGGACTAGGTCAACACACCCCAATCTTCCACAATCCAGATGTTACACAAGGCCTTCGGCCCGCCAAATTCAGGAGACGGTCGCAAGGAGACCTACAATGCCTATCCTAAATCTTTGCGAGTGGGTTGCCCCTGTCCTTTGTAGATTGCAAGGAAAGGTTTACCCTGTCTGAAGCAGGTAGATATAGTTATGCCCAAATCCGGCACTGGATGGTTCACCCGTTGGTTCGACAGAGGGCTACACGTGAGCTGGGAGCCTTTGAGCTCACTTTATGAGAGCACTCAAGAAGGGGAACATTTGCAGGCTTTATAGGTTTTTGCAGCTGGACGCTCCAACCCCAATACATGGCACAAAGGGAAGTGGACCTGGGCAACCCCATAGAAGACCAGACATGGGTGGACATTTGGTCAAGAAACTATTCCTCCTCCAAATTACTTACCCCCCGGTGAGGTGGCACCGCATCAAGAGTTTGCTGGAGAGTTTGTTGGAGGAAATGTGGGATTCAGGGGACATATTTCCATATGTGGTGTGAATGCTCCCTAATACGAACCTTTTGGGAGAAAGTGATTCACTCAATCGAGGCTATCACTCGGTTCCAATTCATTATGGAGGCTGAAGTGACTTTGCTGGGGTGCTAGTCCCTGGGGTATACCTGAGGTCAGGGGTCACAGCCAAATAATTGCTCATCTCCTTCTGCGAAGATCACGATTGCCTGTGCTTGGACAACCCCTGACGGCCTGCTATTGCCTCAGTGGTGGGCCAAAATCTGGGACATTCTAGTGGCGGATAAGGTCACAGCGGCTAAAGAGGGGGTGTTACATCAGTTCACTGACATTTGGTCCCTGATCTTGGAGTATGGCCTGGACCTTCCTGCACTGGCACACAAGCCGTACCTAGTGGTGCAGTTCCTGTAAAGACATTAAAAATTGTGGGGATTACCCGGTTCTGGCGGGATTGTACGGGAAAGGTATAGACACAAAGGGAGGGAAGAGTGGGAATTGTTTAAAGGCGCTATGGTAGGTTTTCTACTGACAGTAGAGTGCTATGTGACTGCAATCGATGTTAAATAAATTTGTTAAAAAGAAAAGTGCATGCCCCTCCCTCCCTGATTTGTGCAAATGTCAATAGGGAATGCCAACAGGCATTTTATGGAGAGGGCACAATATGTTTGGGTACAAGTAAAGGAGATGTGCTAGCACATCTCATCAGTTGAATCAAAGAAAGTTTTGTCAATTTGACGTCTAGAGCACGTTTCTGATTTGTGCCAAAATTATTTTTTAGAATCTACTTCTCCGTATTTTGTTCAAAACTGCATTATATGCCAAGAATCTAAGCCAACATGTTTCTCTTTAATGTGCACCTTTCTTTTGCTTGTATGGGGTGCTTACGCCCATAACTGCCATTGGATCATTTTCACCACCACCCTTTAAACATCACAGCTATACTTAACCCTTTTCCAAACGTGTGTATTTTTCTTTTCCAATTTTGATTTTGTAGCCACAGTGCATTTTTCGGGCTTTATAGGCATTTGGCTCATTTCCTTTCGCATCCACTCTTACACTGACCCCTGTTTTTTGGACATGATGCAAATGTATTACAATAGATTGCAATGTAATTTTATGATATGCTGCATATTGTCATATTGTGCTTTGTCATCTGCCAGGAACGATAAAGTGGAAAGTGAAAAAGGAGACAGGAATGATGTGGAGAGGAGTATAGAAGGAGGGAGAGTAGAGGAACAACAGAACATATCTGTTCTCTTCTCACCTACCAAACCCTAGAAAAGCTTATTTCCACTCTGGGACGTGTTGGGTATTTTGTGTAGATTTGGGGCCTAACGGTATTTTCATACCACCAAAAATAAAATAATTCAGTAATAATCACTCTTTGCATTTAGATTGTGTTTGGTATTATAGAAATATAGTGGATATGCATTATTTCAGTACACAGATATATTTAGTTAGTATACCTTTTGTTGGTGGTATGCGTTGTTGGTGGTATTTCTGGTGAGCATAATTCCTTTGTTTTATATGTGGCCCCAATATCCAGAACCCCTTATTTTTGTTTAGATTGTTCGTGTGATCACTAGAGAGACCTCAGGCCTACATTTCAGAAACACCACATTTTCATATGGAGTGCCACCTTGGGTTGTTCTCACTGATTTATCTACACCAGTGAGTTAAACATGTGGTATATCACTAATTTATTTACATTAGTGAACTATATCCAGAAGTCTCTCTTTCTGCTGACTCATTTACCTCCAGCAGACTATGTTGTTATGTTCCATTCAGAAGCCACACACACACGTATACACTGCTTAAAACCCTTACCTATATTACCAGTGCTATAATGGTAGATGCACTAAGAAAAGAGAAAAACAAAAATACACTACACATCTGATTTCATATATTTTTGTGTATTATAAACAATTGCATTTCAACACCATCTTACCCTTTTTACAGAAATAAATGGAAATTGCACAGCAACAGCATTATCTGTAACAAAATGAGAAGAGATGCGACAAGAGAATATTCAATGTGCAACATTAGACATGTTGATTAAATCCAGGAATTTCCTCTTCTACTCTGCCTGAATAGGTTTCGCACACACACACACCGCCCCCGCACTCTGCAAGATAATTACTGTGCTTCTTCTGCATGCGAATTCCTCAGGCTGGTCGCCTTCTGGAAATGGCTCAGTGCTCCCTCTTAAATCACCCCAGCGAGGACGTGCATCTGCCGTCACTCAAGCCAGGGCTTATTGACTGGAATTTCCCAGCCTGTGCAGCAGTGCACTGGGACCTTCTTCTCAATCAGAAAACTCCCCAGCCACACCAGCCAAGTCTTTCTCCCAGCTGTGCAAAATGTCTTCTAACTTTCTTTCCCCCCGAGATTCTTCAGAAAAGCTCTGTTACAGCCTACAAAACGAGTTCAACCAATAAAATTCTATCATGTCCTACCCTCCTTCTCTTGAACAATGGCTTGGCTTATACAGTTTAGAAACTGTATCTACTCATTTCCTGGCGCATATTTTGCATCCTGCAAATACTGTGGACAGAGCACAGAGAGAGAAAAAATTAATAAATCTGCACACAGTCTAGTGTGAGTTTCAGCCTGCCTCATTTTGCACTGGAGAACACATTACAATATTAAAAGTTAAAATTATGTTAGTACTGTTAATGGTGTTAATTCATTAATTCTCTAATGTGTCTCCTGCAACATAGGCATTTCAGATGAGAAAAGAAAAAAAAATGTGCATTTTACATGTAAAAAAATTGTTTGCATTTTAGATGTAGAAATCGTTTTTGACTGAATAGCCTGTCTTCATATACATATCCATGTCACACTGGCAACACATGCCTTGCTGTACCACAATATAGCAATGCATTAAACCCCTGCAGTGGTGCTGCATAGAAATGCGAAATAAAATAGTCTTACAGACGCAAAAACATCCCGACTACTCCTGAAGCCTTCTCATTGCTCTTTCTCTCTACAGTTCCCCCTGACAAAATCCTTACATTTATAACCACACAATTTGTAATCCCTCCCACTAATTGCCCTCCTCCTTTCAAACCGGCTGCCTATGCATAACCAGTCCTTCCTGGATTAGCTAACCCCCTAAATGCCTGATTCCATCTCCTGCTATTCCCCACCTCACCAGCCTCCTTTCTGGCACTTTTGTCAGTCTCTCCGCCTGTCTGGCTTGCACACCTTTTTGTTCCCACTCCTTTTCCCTCGTCCCTCCCCATCACTGGACCTCCTGATAGCCTGAAATCAAAAACACTACCAAAATGTATATATCTAAGTTGGCCCTCAAGCTCCATCTCCTCCTCTTTGATGTGGTACACACTAACCCATCACGTCTGCCCACATGAACCCCTTTCACCATCCACCAATGTACATATTCTGACATTTTCTTCTACATATTCCTCCCTGATCGCTGTGTATTCATATTTTACCCTTTCATGCCCTTCCTCACTCAGCTCACATCTTCAAACATATTTGCTGCAGGGCATTTCAGAGATGCTCAAGGAAGTTCTGGGCTTACTCCAGTTTTATGCTTTGTAAAAAAAAAAAGGTATGAGGCAGCAGGAGCAAATCTGAGATGCTAAGGTCATTTCCTCTTTGTGAATCAGGCCTAATTAATCTAAATGGTAGTTATGTACATTTGTGAATAGTACCTTAAAAGCCTGGTGTGTTTGGGTCTCTCAAAGGCCACACTCGGAGACCCTTCAATTGTTTCCATTCCCTTAGCCATTAAATGGTCATTGGTACTGTGCCAGGTACCACAACAGTGTCTCCCAGCACCGGGGGTTGGGTTGTGGAAGGCTGTGGGCAGACAATCCTATGATAAGAAGATATGCAAGGAGGGGGTGGGGGCCACAGGCAGGGAGAGGAATCCATAAGGCTCGGGCAAGGAGCAAGCAGAGAAAATGCTGTGCTCAATCCAACTGCAGGGAGCATGCATTTCTAGGCACTATCAGAGATTAGTGTCTGGAAATCTGCTTTCGTGATTGGCTGAGCCAAACATAACGTTCTGAAAAGTTCTTGAATACTCAATGAGCATAATCAAACAAAGGGACATTTGGAATCCGTAAAATCGGTGTTTGCTGATGTTGTAGGCGAGGAAAAGATAATTAGATTGGCTTCTTTTTAGTAAATTTCCCAATCTACTGAGTCTCCACATACTGGTATTTCTCTTACTCTTGGGGAGCGGAAAGGTTTCTAAATAATGGACGCCCTGGTTTCACATTATGTGAACACCTCTATAGAGCTAAAACAGAAACATCTGCCAGTCCACATAGCAGTCGCTGAGTCGCAGATGGTTTTAATTCTCAGTACATGAAAGCTATCTTTGTATCAGCCACGCCCTGCACTGTAAACACCACCCATGTTGCACAACACTGAGCACTGAAGGAATGTAAACGTGTTAAACTTGCAGTGAGCTATTTCCCTTTGCTGCGACATACCTTCTAGCTCTTGGCAGACTGGAGAACTCAAGTAATATTAAATACGTTTCTTGTATTCTTCAAATTAATATTTCATAGCGAGCATTCGCTGTGTGTCTCAGACATGACAGGAGCTTCTAGTAATAGAGTCTTACTCAGGGCGTTCATTCTTGCCAGACTGCTTCTTTCCTTTTACTGAAGGCAGAAGCCTTTGCACTTGTATTCTGGGCAGAATGCTTGGCACTGTGGGCACCGAGCCATCGGTGACTGTTCAGAGTAAATGTTGCACTATTACCCTAACATAAAGCTGTAACTTTGTTTCATTTGTAGGTTAAGTGCATCCACATCCAACTTCGGGTTGATGAGCTGAACTGAAATGGACAACACAATCTGCAATACAAGAATGCAAAAAAAAAAGGCTAAAACTGCTTTTCGTACCATGCCAAACGGAAAAGAAGACTATTTTAGATCAGACGGATGAATTTGTTCCAACACTTAGTTAAACACACTGCAGAATGTATTTCGCAAATAAGAAAAATGCATAACATGGCCAATCTCGTGTTTCAGTAGTTGCTACGGTTGCTTCCTAAAATGGACCTATTCAAGATAAGTAGAGAGGGGGTACCATGCTTATAACATGCATTGTAACATTGGTTGAACTTCGTTCTCAAGTGCAACATCAGTCTTCCACTATTTACTGCGTCGTTTATATGGAACATGTTGGTTTCATAGCGTAGACCTGTTTATTTGATTGGAGTGAATGTTTCAAGGTCTAATGAGGTTAATATCGCACACATTAACACATGACACGCGATGCAAGCTGGGATGCTTACGGAAGTGCCTCAGCTTACAAAGACATAGGTGTCCTACTAATAGATGGGATGTGTAGCTGGTGGGAGGTCTAGTTAGTGGATGCGTTGTGGAGGGTAAATATAACAATTTTTAATTTGTTCCTTCAGGGTGTGTAGTGATGGCGCAAGGCAGATGGGGGAGGAGAGTTCTTAAGCGTGGAAGTCAGGGGAGTTGCTAGGACTGGAAAAGACCCGGGGCTAAGCTGATGTCGGAACTGTTGGGACTGGGGGCTAGCTAGTCTTTTGGCTGTAGCTCCTGAGATTCTATCCGGGGCTACAACCAAAAGATCAGGGGCTATAGCCCCCTTAGCCCCCCCCTAGCAACGCCCCTGGTGGAAGTGTAGTTTGAAAATGCCCAATTCTTGATTTTCTCTTTGTTTTTTGGGGGGTTTGGAGAAACACTGGGTAGGAACCATGATTTTTTAAAAATAAATCTTTTTATTGTTATTTGAACACTTACCAACAAACACCGTACACATACATACATACACTTCCTCATAATTGACAGTTCGTAGATGGAAGGACAGATACTACGATACTCTAGAGCAGTGGACACCCTCCAAGCAGTCCAAAAGGATGCGCTCCTATCCTACAGTGGGGCTACAGGTGGTTCGTACTAGACTCCTCCATCCCATTTGCCCACACTTTGGTGGCCTTCAGTGGACAGCCACATGCTGTATATATGCGGTGTTCCAGTGCAGCACATACATCCATGTCAGCCATCCTGAGCCCCACAAATGGGCAATATTCCGCTTGATCAATCCAGCTGCCGTGAAAATAAACAGTTTCTCCCACTTGACGGTGGCATGTTCGTCGCGTATGCCCAGCAGTAATAGTTTGGTGTCCACCAGCACTATCCTTCCCAGTGTCTCAGACAGTCTAGTACAGCATTGATGCCAGTATCTTTGAATTCTGGGGCAGACCCAAAGGATAGGTATGAATGTTCCCTCTTCCATCCGGCATCTCAAACAGTTCGGACTGGAGGCCCTACCCCATCCATACAGTGCCACCCTGTGATAATATATCCTATGCAGTATCTTGAGTTGGATTAGATGCAATCTAGAAGTAATTGCTATTTCCCTTGGGTGCATCATTGCTAGTATCCAATCCTCTGGATCAATGACGCCCACATCCCTCTTCCACTTTTGTTTCAGTGTGACCAGTTTGGAAGTAGCGAAAGATGTAATGGCACTATAAAGCCTGGATGTAACCTTGGTGGGCACACATTCAATCAGCAGGTTACGTTCTATGGTGGAACATTCTGGCACATCATTAAGTGAGGGTATGTTCCTACGCAGCGCATGGGTAAGCTGTGTGTAGTGATAAAGTTCTGTTTGCGGGATTCCATATTTTTGTTGGAGCAGGTCAAAAGAGATATCATCTCCCTCGGCGAGAAGGTCACCAACCTTTGTTATATGGGCCTCAGTCCATCGCGGCCACATTGGCAGTTTATTTACCTTAATCGGACATTCATTATTCCACAGTGGGTGCACCCATGTCACCTTCCGTCCCCAGCCAACATGCCTGTGCGCACTCCCCCACACCACAACAATATGTGCTGCTGTCGTGTGTAAATGGTGGTTATTCATGGGTCGGTAAAGTAGCGCTCTAAGCGAGGTGTCCGTTCGTGTCCGTTCTTCCCTGAGTTTCCACCCTAATGTGCGGTAACTCCCTTTTGCTAATTACAGACATCTGGCTGGCCCAGTAATATGTTTTGAGGCGAGGCAGGCCAATACCACCCTCCCACACTGATCAGTGGGGCGTGCTGAGGGCAATGCGCGGGTGACCTATGCCTCAGATGAGTTTTCGGAAGAGGCAATCTACCCGGTGGAACTCTGGGTCTGGGATCCAGAGTGGGGTGGTTTGGAGCGCATATAGGAATCGGGGAAGCGCTAACATTTTAAATAGAGCAGCCCTGCCCAGCAATGTAAGGAGCAGGTGCATCCAGTGTTGGACATCGCCTGCAAAGCGCTCAATAATGGGATGCAGATTACGGGAGATGTATTGTGTGGGGTCACCCGAGATCGGAATGCCCAGGTAGCGGAAGCATTCCCGTTCAATCCGATACGGGCAATCGGGCGGAATAGCATGTCCCCCCCCCTTTACCGGAAAAAGGATCGACTTGTCCTAATTAACACGGAGCCCGCTGATGTCCAGTAGCTTGCCAACATTTGTGTGATCACTGGACAAGAGCGAGCCGGGTCACCCATATATATCAGGAGGTCATCCGCATATAAGGAAAGTTTATCCTGCTCCCCTTCAGGCCAACTAAAGCCCATCCATGTGTTGGTTTGGCGAAGCCATAGGGCGAAAGGCTCCATAGCCAGTGCAAACAAGAGGGGAGAAAAGGGGCACCCCTGTTGCGTACCCCTACCCAGCGAGAAGGGCTTAGAAACCCAACCATTGACCCTAACCTCTGCCTGTGGGGCTTCATATAGCACCCATTACAGGAATATGTCACCAAATCCCATCCATCGTAATATCTCCCAGAGGCTCCCCCACACCACTGTGTCAAACGCCTTCTCAAAGTCATTCGCCAACAGAGCGGGGGGGAGGGTATTAAGAATTGGCGATTGTTCTAGGAGTAGGTGGAGACGTCTCAGGTTCATCCGCGTCGATTTGTTTGGCATAAAACAACATTGGTCAGGGTGGACCAGTGTGGGTTGGTACCATGATTGATATGCTTTCATTGGGCAACATGTAGCTTCCTAAAGAGGTAATCTGGTTTGCTGCTTTGCAGGCCTTTGATGGTGATGCATGGTGACTTCAATTGGATGTGAACATTGAGGATAAGTCAACTGAGGTCCAGGATTGTTGTGGTGATGTGGTCATCTTTGCTTTAACCTGTTGTCAGGCATGCGCCATGCGCAGGTTTGCCTGGAGGGTGGCATAGGTGTGGTTGGAGAGGCCTGTGTGGATGGTGCTTCCCCCATCAATGTGGGACAGGAACAAAGCTACCAACATAGACCAAATATTGCTTGGTTGAATGCTTTGATATTCTCAAGGACATTCCATTTATAGCAATCCTTCTGGGCTTTCTTTTGTTGATCTACAAGTGGTTGCACTGCTCCAATTCCATTATTTCAGATCCATTGCCTCTCTTGGATGAGTAGAACAGTTTATGTTGTTTTTCTTTTGGATTTACTTTTCTTTCATAGTTTCAAATCTCTATTGTCTGGGTAGATAGCTCACGAATAAAGCAATGGTTTCTGACATAAGGGCAGCCTGCACTTCACAAGTGTGAATCCCATGGCAGCGCTTAAAAAGTGGAGAAATCCAACATAAAATGCTATATAAGTACACACATACCACCTAAGAAGGGGTCTTCTCTTGCCCTTCCCCATATCATATGCCCTTCCCCATATATCACACCCTACCATAATACCATACATCATCTCATCCACTCACCCTCCATTCTCCTACTCCCACACTTGGCATTTACATAAAACCCAGACCCAGCCCCTTTCTCCTGTTATAGATTGCATTCTTCTGCTGTTTCTGTGAAGGTAGAATTTCCATATTGTTCTCTGCTTTTTGCAATGTCAATATCAAGTGAGTGCAGGGGATGAGTGAACAGTGGCAAATGGCATACCTCTACGCGGTGCTACAGAGAAACACATTACATGGCCTGCGGTCGCGGCCCTGTAGTTATGGTTCGGTTGCTCAACCCATAAAAAGAGCACTTTTTGGGCAGCTTATGACTTTGCTCCCCTGAACAAATCCTCACGAAACGTTGCGAAAAAAGTATATGGCCCCATCAGATTGGTCCTGCAAAGATTGGTGAGGTTTCATCAAGTGTGGGAAAAGTTGTAGGGGGAGTCCCAAAATGTGCTCACATCTACAGCCCAAACCGCTGGACGGAGGCACAGTGCAGGAATGCCGCGAGCTCCTGCACAAGCATATATGAAAATGTGGACTGGGACATGCCATGCAGCATGCCCACAGTCTGCTGGTAGGTGCCAGTTGCAAGGAAATGTAGGACCGACACAAGATTCAGCAGCAGTTGTAAGGCATTTCTGATGTTCATCTGGCACAGGGTAATCAGCTGGATATCAGTTAATGTCCAAGGTGAGGGGCTGCCGGCATGGTAACAGTGGCTGCACTGGTTGGGCATGCTGGCCCTGTCTCACCCTCCTTCTCCTCTGTGGTGGCGGCTGTTTTTGTTCTTGTTGATGTTGTGGCAATGCAAGCATGTCCTCCAGCTTCAGTAATGCTACTACTATTGGAATCATCTTGGTGTGGGAGGGGGTGTGGTGTGTGGGTGTGCTCCTTTTATACTGGGCCAGACTCCATTGCCTCCACCTGTGCTGATTGTGTGCACCTGTGGTACTTGTGAACATTGCTCAGGGCATTTTACGGTAGGTCGGTGATGCCGGTATTTACGGCATGCCGGTAACCACTTTTTCCGCCTTCATGAAGCCGTTATTTGCGTGTCCGCTTCACTTGTGATCTACTCCAGTTAACGGCATGCCGCTAATGACGGATTGGTGGATCGCGTTCCCGCGCCCAGACTGCTATTTATGACATCGTACTTTAAGATGCTGCTAATAGCGGTCAGGCTGGTCAGAATAGCCCGTAGCGGTAATCGATGCCGGTATTCCTTTACCGGCATCGTTGTTCCCTTAGCACCAACCTCGGAATGACCCCCATAATCGCTTTCATCTGGGTGGAGTACTCTCCAGACATCGACCACCCTCAGTGACCTGAACAAATGGAGAATACTCGGTAGAGGGCGCTAGAGGGACAACCAAGATGGCGGCTCCCCAGTGAGCTCTGTGAAGCTCCAAATGAATCCTGACAAATTGCGGCTCCATTGGATGGTAATTGGCTCGAAAAAATAAACCAAAAACTCTGCCGGAGGACGACACCTTGCGCGGCTCCTGAATCGGCCCCTCCGACCCAGACAGCGGCAGCGATGGAGGCCGGGCGAGGTGGCGCCTGGGCATCTGGGCCGCGAGGCAGCAGCCCAACAACATCGAGTGGCGACCCCCACACACAAGGAGCAGGGCGGATGGCGAAGAGCCAGACGCCACAAGCAATCAACTAACACTCGCGGCTGGGGTGCATCGTCTGAGAGAGGAGCGAGCGGGCCGCGCGGCCGGACCAGCGCCAAGGCGTCCTGAG
This sequence comes from Ambystoma mexicanum, assembly GCF_040938575.1. Lineage (NCBI taxonomy): Eukaryota > Metazoa > Chordata > Amphibia > Caudata > Ambystomatidae > Ambystoma > Ambystoma mexicanum. Next base: position 937,217,966 of record NC_090932.1, on the reverse strand, counting down.
ATTATGGGAGAAGGAGGGGCCCGACAGACAACAGGAGTGTACCGCCGGCAGGCGACGGAAGAGGGACCGCCCCGCTGCCATCCACCAGCCAGATGGTAAGAGCGACAGCGGGGGTGTTCTGTGGGACGGGAGTCACCTCACTCACCTTGCTCACCCCCCGGATATGGCCCAAGCAGGCCCATAAAACTGAGGCCAGGACAGACCAGGCAAGCGCAATCCACAACTGGCCCCAAAAGCCCTGCAGCTGGGGCCGGGGCGGGCACGGCCCGCTACCTCCATCCAGAACATTACACAGCAAACGCTCCCTTTCTCCCTCAGCCAGCCCAGCGGCGCTGGCACCTGAATATTCGTGGCATGGACGCTAATCCCCACCGCACCCGGCGACCATACAACAGACCCGGGGGAAGGCGGTATCAACCCTGGGCCATTGCAACTCCAATCAAATCGGTGAATGCCACAACATGAACTGTGAGCCCAGGCCCAGCAACCGCCTTCAGGTCACAAGCAGCCGGTAAAGAAAGGCAACTCCAACGCAGTGAAGAAGAGCACCCACAACTACCCACGACTACCAGGCAGTTTAAAGAAGAGCACTGCTCCAGTCCCCCGGGCACCATCGAACGGTGCCCGGCGCCGGCCTCAACAACAAAGCCCCCGAGCTAACTCTCAAGCCTATCATCCTCCATCATGGGGAAAACAGACAAGGCACAGCGTAAACTTAACTTTGAGCAGAGGTGCTCCTCCAAAACACCTAAATCAGTCAGCAGGCCGAATTTGCCTACACAAAACCCACCTCAAGAGGAAGAACCTCCCCAACCCTTTGACTTCAGAGAGATCCTACTTGAATTGAAAACCGGAATAGGCAACCTCGACTTCAAGATTGATACGCTATCCTCCAAGGTAGACCGGTTACAACACCGTATAGACAAGCATGAAGACAGACTGGATGCAGTCGAACAAAGAATCTCCACCCTGGATGATGACTCGACCACACTAACCGCCAGATTGTCCACACTAGAGGGCCAGATGAAGAAAGTGAGCGCAAAGAATGAGGACCTAGAAGGACACTCAGGCAGAAATAACATCAGGCTGGTCGGGGTCAGAGAGCAACAACTTAGAACAAAAATGGAAGACCATGTGTAAAAAATCTGCACCAAACTCTTTGGAATCGAGACGCTATCTCAAATGTTCCTGGTGGAGAGGGCTCATAGAATACCGACAACTAAACCCATCCCGGGAACAACCCCACGACCCACCATTGCCAAACTACTTAATTATAAGGACCGGGACACAATCCTAAAACTCGCCAGAGAAAAAGGAGACCTCCAGTTCGACGGCGATATCATCCAAATATATCCAGACTTTTCCCCAGTTGTCCAGGCACAAAGGAAATCCTTCGCAGGAATTCAAGCGTCGGCTGCAAGACAACCAATTGACATATTCGATGATTTTCCCGGCAAAACTCTGCATCCAACACGACGGGAAAACTCAATTCTTTAATTCACCCGAAGAGGCCAGTAACTTCCTCGACAAAATTGGCTGTAGACCCCCCAATAATAATCCACGACCGCCGCCAAGAGAACAAGCCAGAAGAAATCCACCATGACACCATAATACGATGTGGAGCAATCCGCTCCCAACACTAACACTACCACCAAAGGAACATCATTCTGTACTGTAAGGGAAGCATATTTCCTTGGAAGGCCACTAGCGCCCCAAGCGCAGCCCTGTTAATGTTTTTAGTTGGCGGGATGAGAATCACTTCAGGCCAGTTGGGGGTTGCCCGAGCATGGGCAAGTTTTTTGCAACTGCAGTGGGAAGACGCATCTAGGACCAGGTCCCCCCCATCTCCTAATCTCCAACTATCAACAGCTACGACTATGCGCACTAATAACCAAGATCCAATAAACCCCTTATTGCGTTCCTCCAGATCAATTTCACCAACCCTTGCAAGCGCCAAGACCCGACAACATCGATACCACAGCACTAACTCAGCAAATTCAAGGTAGCCACGTGGAATATCAGAGGGGGTAACATACCAACTAAAATCCACAAAATCCTCCAGCACCTAAAGAGGCACAAAATTGACGTGGCTCTAATACAAGAAACCCACCTCCTCCCAGAGTCGGAACACCGCTGGGCTCGTGTATGGGGGTGTCATAGATACTTTTCCTCATACTCCTCATACACCCGAGGGGTAGCAATCCTAATAGACAAAAGAGCCAACTCCAGTCTAATAAAGTTTGAAAAAGACACAGAGGGCATAGCACTCCTGGTGAGAGGGATCCTGGCAGGCAAGGAGGTGATCTTTACGAATTCCTACGGCCCCAACGTCGATGGCTCGGACAACTTCAACCGGATCCAATCACATCTTGGAAAGTCAGGCCCGGCGACAATCATCTGGGGAGCCGATCTGAACACAACACTAAATCCCCGAATGGACAAAACACGCAATACAAATCTAAAACCGTCTAAAGCAAGCCTCCAGGTTACCGAAATCTGTCAAGTGGTTGATCTGATGGATATATGGAGACACGCCAACTGGGAAGCCAGAGAATACACTTCTCACTCGACAGTGCACAACACAAGCACACGTATTGACTATCTCCTTGTGTCCGTAGATGGCCCTTTCCAGTGGGGGACAAGCCAAATCCTCCCGAGAACCTTATCCGATCATTCCATGGTGATGCTCAAGTTCGACCTCCCTAATAACAAACAAAACCCACCCCACTGGAGATTCAAACCGGGTTCAATGTCAGACCCGGTGTACGCGACTGAACTCCAGCAGGATATCACTGCCTTCTTGGAGATTAATCAAAACTCGGTCGACTCAGCTGGTTCACTTTGGGAAACGCTGAAATGTTACATCAGAGGAGTGTGTATAGCAAAAGAGAATGGGATCCTTAAACTGATCAGATGCGAGCTGACCACCAGTGAAACCCGACTGAAAAGACTGGAACTCGAGCGAACCTCCTCAGACGATCTCCTGCATCCAGGCAGACCTCAAAGAAGAGCTTCTGAAGTTGGAGGCCGCGGCTGAACGTGAACTTAAATTCCTTGGTAACAGACACCGAATCCGCCAATACGGAGAAGGCCAGGAGCTCTCCTGGCTCGCCTGATAGTCCAGGACAGGAAGCCCACCTGCGTGGAAAGAGTACGCAATGCTCAAGGTCAGGGGCGTTGCTAGGGGGGGGAAGGAGGCTATAGCCCCTGATCTTTTGGTTGTAGCCCCGGATAGAATCTCAGGAGCTACAGCCAAAAGACTAGCTAGCCCCCAGTCCCACAGTTCCGACATCAGTTTAGCCCCGGGTCTTTTCCAGACCTAGCAACTCCCCTGCTCAAGGTACACTGGTACACACACAAGAGGATATTGTCGACACCTTTCATTCATTTTACCAGAACCTTTATAGTTCCCAAATCACCACACGCCCTGAAACTTTGCAAAACTATTTAAATGACATAGAACTCTATTGGATAGAGCGTGATCTCCGTGAACCCCTGAACGCGCCCATTTCACTGGAAGAGATCCTAGATGCCATAAAAAAACTCCCCAACACCAGAGCTCCAGGCCCCAATGGCCTCACTGGCGTATTTTATAAAGACTTTGCGGCCATGGTGGCCCCGCTCCTCCTTCGCGTATACGAAGATGCGCTATAACATGGGGTATTGTCACCAACTCTACACGAAGCAAATATTATCCTTTTACATAAAGACGGCAAACCCCCGAGGAGTGTGCCTCTTACAGGCCAATCTCATTAATTAACCCCGACAATAAAATACTACCAAAAATACTAACAGCGCAACTACTATCCCTCATGCCCGGGTTGGTGTTAGGGGACCAGTCTGGTTTTGTGCCTGGGCGGAACACGTCTTTTGGGATTGGAAGACTATTCAGAGTAATGGAAGCTCTTGACCCAACATGTCAAGCAGCGGCGCTTCTGCTCAACGCAGAAAAGGCCTTCGACTCAGTCGAATGGCCTTACTTATTTGCAATATTGCAACGTCTGTGCCTAGTGAACTACTTTAACAAAGTAATCTCCCTACTATACAATAACCCCCAATCCGCTATTATCTTAGGTACCCCAAAATCGGCATA